>NW_006800173.1:387662-412232 GCF_000485575.1 Poecilia formosa
CTGCTATCACAACTTGAGATTGACGAGGTACAACACAAATGCTACGGCAAAAGGGAGGAGCCCAAAGGTAAGGTCTAGAGAATGAAGCCAGGAGGATTACCGGCTCACGCTTGGATTGATTACAAGAAAGCATATGACTCAATGCCACACACCTGGATCATTGAATGCTTAGAGATGTACAACATCAATAGGACTCTAAGAGCCTTCATTGCAAACCACCCTTGAAGCCAACTGCAAACCTTTCTCTTCTCTGTAGTTTTAATGTGAGCAGAGATAATATTCATGTATAGGTCCATGGCACTTGTTTCAGCTTGTTATATAATTCTGTTTTGGATAAACCAACATACAAGAACAAAAAGCTGGAAGAATGGAAGCAGAATTGTCCAAAACACCAATTTTTTATCAGTTATAAATATTCTAATAACTGTGGTAAGGAGGGAGTCTGCAACTAACTCTATCATCATTTTGAGCTATAATTTACTGTAATAACAGGCCAACAGATTCAACAATAAGAATGCTAAATGGCCTGTTTTTGTATAGAGCGTTATTAAATCCAGAGGACCCCAAAGCGTTTCACACTCATGTATTGTTGTTTGTTGCATAATAAGTAACTGGTGTTATTAATAAAACTGTAGGAAACATTTCTTATTAAAGCCTTATAAAACACACGTCAAATGATCATTTTGTCATTATTGCTTTGAAAGAAATAATCAATTACATGAAGCAAACATTAAAATTGGGTCTGTGATGTTAGCATAAAGCTAACCGACCTGACACCTGTGAACTAGCTCCAACAAGAATAAGAAAAATAAAATGGCTAAAGCCTTGTAATTACACTCTACATTACATATTTCCCCGATTCACACACATAAACAAATGCCTTGCCTTTAACCTTTTCTCTGTATTAATGTCTGTGTTATCTTCCTACATTGTTTGAAAGCTCCTAAACAGCGTTACGGCATCTTTCTGGTGCCATGACACTGTTTGCCATTTGCAACATTTACTTTTAAACCTGTAAGGGATAAAGACAGGTCGTTTTAATTCTTCTCAGGTGGCATTTTGAACATTCAGCCTTAGAGTTTTCTGGTGCCTTGTTTCTTTATAAATAGCTTCTTACGTGTCTGTGCTTCCTGTGACTTCTCTTTATCCTACTGATAATGAAAATAACTTTAAGCCTTCTCTCAGAACTAACATCCTCACTGAATAATATTCTTGTGTTTCCTGTTAGTGCTTCATATGGTGCATTCAGTGACCAGAAAAAAGGATTTGATTTATTTGGATTTTGACTGGATGGTCACTGGTCAGGGGGCATCTGTTCTTGGTGCTTAATTATTTACCTTTAGTAAATACCTCAAATCACAGACCATATACTTTACCCCTTTTAACAGGACCAGAGCAGGACAGCTTCAGATGAGCAACCTCCACTGCCTGTTATGTGGCAGAGGACGTTGCCGCATAACAGTCAGTTATGTGGAGGTAAACTTCTTCCTTATTCAGCTTCCCTGCTAAAACAATTTAGTATGCTTGACCTCAGCGTGATAAATCTGTAATTTTGCCCATGTGGGATGCCTCTAATCTGTTTTTTTACTGTGTTCCAAAAGATGAAAACTTTAAGGTAATTTCCATTTAATAACTTGCTTCTAGCCTGCAGTATTTAAATATTGTGTTTAAGCTTATGAGGGAAAAGAGCGCTACAGCAGCAAGGCTTTACTGGCAACTTTGCTCGTGTGTACATGACTGTTCTGTATTGACACAGAGGCGTGTCTGCTGGGCATAGATAAAACAATGCAATTTGTAGTTAGTGTCGATAATGGTTTAGGAAAATTCCTGAACTTCCGTGCAAGTGAGTGTTGACACGTTGGTGCCTTAATTTCCACTGACACATACGTTGCTTTTTACCTGCTACTGGTGATATCTTCAGATACGGTATGTAATTTTAGCATAACTATAACAACAAGGGACTCAACTGCTATTCTCTTTGTGTTGTAAATGAAGTGCAGCCTCTTGGGTGTTGCATACAGAACCTTGTCTGCAGCTTGTCTCACACATTTTCAGTAGAAAATCTCCAGCTGTGAGATACATGTGGGAACAGCGAGTGAGGGGGGAAAAAAAATCTTTCTCGGATTGTCCACACATTCTCCTGACAGATCTATGTCGAGCAAAAGGGGAGAAAAATGCTTTATACAATCTTGGTGTGTCGGTTTGGCCCAGGGAAAAAAAACAAAAAAAAACAGCCAAGCTGTGATCTGCTTGTGTCAGAAGTCTAATCTCTGACTATCTAGATAATGTACTACCTGAATCACATGCATTGTGGTTGCAAGTTGCAAATAAATATTTTATTCCTGCAGCTTTGACAATGTTTTACATATGTGGCAGCCTTACTGAATACTAATCTCATGGTGGTTCTCAGACCTCCAAGTTGAGAATTTCACATACACCTCAGATAATTGGCCTTTATGTAAACGTCTGTCAGGCAGCGTTTTTATTCCACTCCAAGCTTCTTGCTTTACATAAAGTCACATAATATTTCAGGCTGCTTTTCTTCATGTTAAATAACATATGTTTCTTTCATGACATGAACATATTTGTTTTCTTTTAGGACTCTTGGTCCGAGTTCTGTGTTCTGATTTTTATTTATTAGGTCAATTTTTGTTTTAATTATTAAATGGATCCACAATTAGTTGTAACAATATACTTTATTTGAGAATTATTCATTTTAGATGTAAAAAAAAACAAAAAAAAAAACAAAAAAATTATTTGAGAATTATTCATTTTAGATGTAAAAAAAAAAAAAAAAAAAAACAAAAAAAAAAAAACAAAACAGGGATAATACTGTAGGCTGTTTAGTTTTTAGAAATTGTAATAAAATATTGTCACACGGATGTCGCCATGTTGTTGACGGTGTAATGCATTCTGGATAAATGACGTATGCTTAGTCCAGCCATCAGTTGGCCCAGTTCATGTTATTCCAGCTGCTGTATAATCAGCCTAATCACTCACCTGTTTCCACTCCAGTAATCACCACAGTACATTTTTTACTCATTAAAATCTGCCTGCCTCTTGTCTACAATTAGGTCCTCCTTTACATAATTAAATGACAGCTTACAGGTAACCTTTGATTCAGGAAGCCTCATATGGACTTTTAGACTAGTCATATCAGGGAACCCAGTTTATTCACTGGAGTGCACATATAGATGTTGTTGCACTCAACTGTAATACCGCTAACTACAGCTACTACTACTAAACCACCAATAGAAAGTAGTCAAGAACAAGATGTCAATCGGACTTGTCAAATTAATATTTACATGCAAAACAATAATGCATGTCACTTGAAATATAATACATTGCCTCCAAACTGTCAGTTGTGGTTGGGATATTCCATGCATTATTATTGTGATGATGATTGCGATTTAATATGTCATGCAAGTCTGGAGTTAATAAGCATAATTGTTAATTACAGTTCTATGTGTAATAATATCACCCATAAAATTTATGTCACTTAAAAAAACAGGACTCTTCAGAAAGGGATGAAGAAGGTGAGTCAATTATGTTTATCTTGGATATCAAGAGTAAGTAAATAAATAAATAATAAATAAAAAAACAAGACTAGTATTTATTGCTGAATTAAAACCAATGAAAAGGAAGATTAGGAGAGGTTTATGTCAAATAAAAGGCCAAGGATAACTGATATTGTTTTGAATTCAGATTGGATAAATATATAACAGAGCTGCTGGTTTTCATTAATTCTTGAATTATAGTTTATGTAGTTTGAAAAAGTGATATCTGAATACAATTGACCTTGATTGAATTTTGAATTGAATGTTTTATATGTCAAAATATCTATGTATGAAGCTGATTTTTCTGTTGACTTTGGTGATTTTAGGTTTGAAACAACTTCAAATGTTAAATAATAAATTACTGTGAATTGCTTCACAAGTACAGTAGTATGCAAAGTTTTTAATTATCTTCCATTTCAGCATACAATAAATGAGCATTTATTGTAACTTGAGTGGTTTGCATCAGTAATTATCCTGAAGGTCTTTTTACTTTAGTAGAACCTATTAGAAATACAGAAAATAACACAAATGAACAAAGAGGAATATTTTAGCTCCAACTAAATGCGGCAAGAGCTATTAGCTGAAAACTTGGCATGCAGTAATGATTAGCTGAAGGACGATGCCTCTCTGAGGTCCAATGTCATTCAATTCTGGCACATTTTTACAAGTGAACATCATTGGCAAAATAATAACATTTCTGAACAGGAACTTATATTGACCAAAGCCTTAAGTATTTTAGTTTCTTGCGTTTATATTTGAGCAGATTTTCTCTCTAACCTTCGAAACCTCACCAACAGGCTGTGACCTTGAGAGCAGATTACAGGACAAAAGACCTCCCTCGAGGGTCAAACTGCATACATGAATCCAACATAGAAGAGTGAGGAAAAAAAATATATATATATGGAGCATTTTCATTTAAACTGAAAGTCCCCCTCCTCCTCATACTTTTTCAAACACTAGAAAGGTGTTGTGTATGTTTAAAACTATATGCATATATGTATTAGTATGGTGTTGCCATAATCGGCACATATTTTCTTCATGCATGAGTTAAACTCTGACTTTGACCTGGATTATATCAATATGTTAATGGGCACCCATGTTTTAGATGGAGCATTCATAAGTTGGATGAGATCAAAGTGGTGATATTCCTCATCGGTGAGTGGAGTCATTAAAACTTTCAGCTTGTATTATGCAGGAGGCAAGTTTAAATCAGTCTTTCTGTTTTTTATGTGTAAAGTTAGCCCACTCAATAGGAGTTAAAGAAAACTGCGTGTTTGCACACAGTCCTGGTCCTAATCAGTGGCTGGATCCAGACGCTGCCGTGAACACAGTGACGTGCTGTGAGAGGGGGAGGCTGTGCGGTTGCCTCAATTCATTTAAGCTCTTTAAAACAGCGTGACAGCAAACATTTAGGCATCTGTTCTTTTTTTGTTGTTTTCTGCTTTGTCTTGTTTTATTGCAGATGAAAACTAATCAGTTTGAAATTATGTTAGTATATAAAAACATATACAGAAGTGTAAGAAAGAAAAGTTTTGCTGTTGTACTTTTTTTTTAATTAACTCTAATGAGTTTCTTGTCTTTTTTTGTGTGGTTTTTTTAATTTAATTTTCTGATGTTTCATACAAATTACATTAGAACCAGTTGTAATATATATATATTTTATGTTTTGTGATTCCTGTGAGCCTGATGGTTGAGCTTTGGCTCCTGGGACTCAACTGAACTCAGCTCAGGACGTTGAGACCAGGTTCCATGCCAGTTTACGGTGGTAGAACAAAAGCTGTGCTGTGCTGTTTTGTGTTTAATGATGTAGTGTGACCTTGAGTTCCTGGAAAGGTGCCTATAAATAAAATGTGTCATTATTATTATTTATTATCAATGTCTGGGGGTGTAATCTGGCTCTAAGGACATGGAATGTTACCTCACTGATGGGAGATGAGGCAGAGGTGCTGTGTGTCTGTACGATTAGATCTCTGAAACCCAGATGGGCTGCAATGGACGTGTGATGTGGTCATTTATTAAATTGAGTCATGATTCATTCTTTAAAATATTGCTGTCTTTTCCAGTGTGTGGTTATGTTCTATTTGCCTGTCATGTCGGAAGTGAAACATACACCTTAAATTTTCAACAGTTTTCTGATGAATTTGAATCTCATTATTAAAGAATATATCTATGACGGTTAGCCTGAGAAATAATTTACCACGTCTGTATTTTGTTGAATTATTGCTGCATAGCTGCTGTTGAGTTTGCCTTTCTGCAATGTCTTGTTCATTCATTTGAAAATGTTATGTAATAATTGTTTTTTTTAATATATATTCAGCTCTTTCAGTTTAATAAATATTTTAGTCGTAGTTCAGAATTTATTTCCATTGGTGTGCTTTAACTATTGAGTTTTTCTTAAAATGTTCATCGCCTACTTAATTGGTTCCCATTCTTTGCAGTTTTTAGGGCTGCTAATCTTTATCAGATAATAAACATGATCATCGTCATTAACATTGCCTGTGGTTCCCATCAGAGTATTGACTGTTGGCAATCTCTGTCCGAGAATCTTCCTCCTGAAATGCTTTAAGGGGCCTCAAAGGCCCTTCACTTGCATGCCTCCAGAATCTCTGTGGAGGTATAAAAGAGAAGAAAAGCTCAGTATCCACATTTTTATTGTTAATTTTTCTCTTTTCCTATTTCCTCAAGAGCTCATTAGGTAGGATACCATGCTACAGCTGAAAATGTAAAGCAAACAGAGTGTGGGGAAACAATACACATGTATTTATCTGCATAAGTCTTACTGCCTTTGGCTGCTCCAGCGCACAGCTGTACATTTATTGTGGAAATGATGGATGTTTCCAATAGACATGCCGTATCTGAGATCTTTGCGCCTGGCATTTTGCGGTCAAACATGTTCTGAATACGAACTATATGACGGGAAAGAACTAAAATGAAGTAAAGCAAATAATTCTTGTTGACTTTTGATTCCAAATAGAGCAGATTGCTTGTTTTAACACAAACAAATCTTTCAGAACCGATTCAAAATAAATGTTATATTTGAATAAAATGACTAATAATGCGCTTAAGCCTGTTTAATGAGGAATTAATTATTTTCCTTGAAAGACGTAAAGAAGAGCTTCTTACAGACTGAAACGTAGTGCGCTAACAGCCTGAGTACTGCACAGAAAGCTAAATGTTTTTTTTTTTCCATTATGAAGATGGTTGTTTATGCCTTACTCACAAAGAAGTTAGACATTAAAAATGCATGGTACATACGCTTAAATGATATCTGTTTGTTAATGATACTACAGAAAAAAACAGACTTTGTTGCACCAGACGGACTAACCTCATTGTTGAGGTGGTTATGTTTCCCAGTTTCTCTGTAGTGAAATAATGTTTCAAATAGATGAGTAATCCAGAAAGAAGATGGAGAATATTTTTGGCTCAGTTACACAAGAGATAGATGAACTCTTGGTGAGTCTTGTTATTATGTTGAAAATATGTTCCTCAAAAGTATAAAATATACATCAGTGTTAACAGCTTCAGCTGATAAATGTGACTGACACACGTTTATTAAAATCCTTTAATATCACAAAAATATCACATGTATCTTCTGATTCTAATATATTGCTTTTGTTGTTGGTATGAATTTACACAGATTGCATCAAACACAACATTCACCTGAATAAGGTTTTAAAAAATATTTAAAATATACGAAATGGCTTTGTTTATTTTGGTAAAATGCAAACGATACCTGAACACGAAACCCTGCAGACCACAGAGCTCAGCACACATTGGCTCACTTTCCTCAAAAATGATATCCATACTTCCAAATTATGTATTCAGGAGCACGGTTTACAATCAATAGTATAGATTTACCCATGGGGGTTTGTTGTTCCTTGCAGGCTTCCGGTGAACTTTGTTAACTCAGACTATAGCTCACTCTGGGAATGTATGTTCATCAAACTGTGCATCCATACACAAGTATTGTTCGTGGCAAACATCAGATATCTGTATCTCCTGTCCTTTTTTGTACTTTTACATAGGACAGGATGGAAGTATGATGATCTCGCCATAAATGGTGAAACTATGAATTTCTGCTTGTGAGAACATCTTGAAGTTCAGGAGTTTCTTATGGTTGGGCGCACTCAAGCTTTTACATCAGCAACTCCACCTCTGAATGGCAAAAATAAAATTAAACGTTTTGCAGTGACCTAGGGCCGAGCCTAAACCGAGATGCTGTATCATGACCCTAAATAGTTTAAGTTTAAAAACGTGACTTGATTGTAAAACAAGTCTACAAAGGAGAGTGGGCCAATTTCCTCCACTGTGATGTTAAAAAATAGGAATTTGCAAATAGTTACTAGCATGATAGTTACCAAATCAAATAGTCATTTGAAAGATTTCCTGATGTTAACATATGAGATGTGAGAAAGAAACAAAAGGTAGCCTTTCTATGTAGAGCTGTTCTCACCAGTAAAGTTAATATTACAATTTTGTCGAGTATAAAAACTGATCCGCCTTAGCAGTCAGACAACATTCATTGTTTCTAATTTTGTCAGATAGTCTTCAGAATTAAGTTTTGAAGCAAGAAGCAGCGCACTGAGGTTAATCAAAATGACTCATCTTAGTGTTTAAAACAAAGGCAATTATAAAGGTTGGCGAACTTTTATAAAGAAAACTAACTCAAAAATACCCTGGCTTTCTTTACCTATAACAGAGTAAAATGGAAGGAAAAGAAAGCAGCCATCTAGTTGTGAAATACTTGTCCCCTAGATGCACATCGTTAAAGCTCACAAATGTATTTATTGCTCTTTTTATGAGAATTTTATTAGCCACCTCTTCTTAGAGAGAGTTTATGTCGAAATGTTCTGCTTGGTTGTATTTGACCTCTTTAAGTTGAGTATGAAACCTTTCAGTCCCGCAGTGCTGTGAACTGAACAGTAACACTGCGTTTTTTCCCCCTGACTCCTCACAGTGTGTCACGCTGTCCATGCAGAAGTGAGATGTTGCAGAAATTCAAAAGCTAATTCAGAAGCATAACGTGTTAATTATGAAGAAAACAAGGGATTCTATGTGATGCATCAGTTTTTAAAAGACACAGTTCTCATGTGCTCATTGTCAGTCATTGGTGAACAGGCTATTAGTGACTCCATAAGAGGTACTTAGAAGGAGCAAACCATGTATGATGCATTAATTTGTGGCTTTCTGGCAAACATTTTACCGTTTCTCTTGCAGCAAAGAAAGCCGCCTCTTTTCTTCTGTCTAAACTTTTTAATTTGCTGGACAAGTGCAAATTAGTTAATTGGGTCTTACGCTACATTTTACAAGAAAACAATTACTACTTTTTTTTGTTTCATTTTCCTAGACACCTCACAATAACACCATATAATTGCTTTGTTTGCCTTCTTTAACCGGACTTATTAACAGCGATGCGTCTCTTTGGGTTTCGTCTACAGTTGGGAGGATGTGGCATCCTGGGGGTCGGAATCTGGCTCTCAGTGACCCAGGGAAACTTTGCCACGCTGTCATCATCCCTTCCCTCTCTGTCGGCAGCCAATCTGCTCATCGCAGTGGGGACAATCATCATGGTGATCGGATGTCTGGGCTGCGTGGGAGCTGTCAAAGAAAGCCGCCCTCTGCTGCTGGCGGTGAGTTATCTCCTTTAAATGGCTGCTGGCTTTACACTTTAGGTCGCATTGAGGTCATGATGACATTTTCAATTTGTGTTTTGTTGTTAGTGGTGTGACAAACACTGTCACTAACTTTTCATGAAGCACCGAGCACTGACACTTCTCATCTGGCATGATTGTATGTTTTTAGTCGATTCTGACTCACTGGTGACTCCACAAGTATCAATTTAAGAAAACCTTTTTATTTAGTGCTTTGATCAGCTACAACGAAAGCTATATTGGAAACATTCATTCCTAAAATGACAGTTCTATAAAGCAGAATTGGATGTTTATGATTTCTTCTGGTTGCCATTGCAGTGAAATAAAAGAAGGAAAAAACAGTGATTGCAGAAACATAGATTATGTCACAAATCTCGACAGGGAAAACTGAGTAATTTGGTTTCAGTTTGTAGTGTATTTCAGGTAAATAAAATTACTTGATTGCCTTTTTAACAGTGGTAAAAAAAGATAATGTGGTATTGTAACCACATAGTACTCAAAACTGAAAAAAAGCAATGTCTGCTTTAAGTCTCTTGAAATCCCTTCATTTTCTGTTAGTTTTCTAACTATTGTCTCTGTCGAGGAACCTGTAGCAGAACCTTTCATCTCATATGAAAATATGATTACATTTAACTCATGAAGATAGTGAAATGTGTTTTCATTTCTTACCAAAAGCTAGTAATTTGTAGGTCAAATATCAAAGAAAATCAAAACTGATACAGACTAGAAAAAGCCTAATTAGTGCATTTCCAGCAATATTCTGTCAGATGACAACTGCTTTATTTGATTATTGTAGACCCATTATTGCATTTACAAGGAAACAAAACAAGGAACTATTCTTGGTACATTCTTAATATTATAAACAGCATGTGTGCGCATTTTTTACAACAGTGCGGCTTTGGACAACACCAGAGTTTCCTTTGGGTCATTAATTGCAAATTACGGTTTTGTCCTTCACTTTTTGCTACAGGGAAGCTTTACAGAAGAGATTTTCCCATGAAATCCTTCAGTTTCATCATTAACAATAAGCACACACTAAATCAAACCAAGCTATCCTTGGCTTTTTTTTTTTATTTTAATAGGTTTGCTACAAGATAAATATCACATTAGTGGAAATATTGTTTCAAATATATATTGTACATAAGAAAAAAGCAAAGGTTGTATCTACTATTCAGGGACATGCTGTTTTAGTTCCTTAGCTTCGGGGTGTGTAACTAAGAATTGAAGAACTTCCCACTAAAGAACGTTTGTTTGACAAGAAACTTCTGTTTTCTTAGTCCTCCGGGTGAAAACTTTGCAACGTATGAGCCATATGGGGTGTGAACTTGTTCTCACCTCTGAAACCTGTCTGACATGGTGGCTCTTTTTTTGGAAATATTTTCCCAGGTGTGTCTTTTTGTTTGTGTGTGCCAGGTGTTAAGAATTATGTGGAAATTGAAGCACAGCAAAAAAATAAGCTAAAAAACAACCATGCAACATGAACTGTTCTCAAAAGTAATTTCAAAAGACTTTGCATCAGCTGTGCTTGATGCTTGAGTCAGCTGATTTCAAGAGCAAAATGTGGATGCAAACCAACTTTCAGATTACGGTCATGATGGTTTAGTTGAAGAATTTTGGCAGATAATTCTCTTATAATTAAGTCCAACATTGTGCAGCAGTTATAGAAAATAAGTTAAAATTGTGCACGGAAATTAAACAAAAATGAGGTTTTTGAGACTGAGTATTTGCATAATCTGCTTTCACAATCCATGACATACTTTCTCTAGTGACCAGACAAATTTACTGTGCTGTGTCTAAATGAAAAGAACATCCTCTCAATTAATGAGTGACAGATCTGTTTGTGCTTAATGCACATTGAAAAGTGGTTCTTACTTCAAATACCAAGGTTAATTGACATTTTGATCACTGATGAGGGATTCTCAGGTCTGCAGCAGATATAACGCAAGAGGAATTCCTGTTTTACTCTTTGTGGGAAAATGTGTAATTAACTTTTGAAAGTCTTTTAATTTGTATCATTAGACATTAGTTTCTCATTTACACTGAACAAAATGGCATGGCAGTTCTGTGATCCAGACAAGTTTAAACACATTTTTAGCAACAAAATCAATTTAAAACTCTGCACTCAAATTTTTAGCACATATTCAATCACTTCCTTATGTAACCTCATTATTAATGTTCAGCAGTAATACAGCAGAAACCTTTGATTCAGTTTTCTGTGATGAAGCTGGAGTTCCAGTTCCAGTTGGGAAACTCTCTCCCCCAAAAAGAGCTTTAATATGTATAAAACGGCTCATGATCTAGTTAATTTGCTTCAAACTAGAAAAGGAATGTTTAAATTTGATCTCTCATGAATATTTTTACCCGTTTAATCAGTTTCAAGTACAGTTTGCAAATATTTTTGCAGTAGTGGCTCTAACATGAAAACTTCTCACAGATTCAAGATAGTACAAGACTGCCAAAACCTGCAAATTTCAGTTTGCTTGTAGAATATCAAAGATATTTTACCAGCTGTTTTATTAAGTACAGGAACTAGGCATTCCAATTTTAGAATATTCATGTATCCTTCAAAAATAAATCTGATACTCAAATTAAGAAAGAAGATACTACAGATTAAAAATAACATTTTGAAAAAAATTTACAGCTGCATAGATGTACAAACTCATTGACAAAAACATCATTAATATAACCTTTGATTTGGTGTCAGCATTCAGTCTCCTTAAGTTCACACCTTTAATCAATTATAGAAACACTGATGAGCCTGAAATGAAATTCAGTTGCCATAGCATTTTTGTGATGTTTGTTATTTTCCATCCTCGCTAAAACCATAGTTGGCAGGTTGCAAAAGGATCAAGTGATTCTTGTTTTCGAGATAAGAGTACAAAAGGCAGAAAATCAACAATGCCATTACAAAATCTGGACAATTCTCTGAAACTGGTCTAAGATGCTACCAAGTAGCCCACAGCAACACCGAAGGAGCTGCAGGAAACAGCAACAACCGCAGCAAAATAGCAATAAAGACACACAATAAGTTTGACCCGTTCATTTCTATTGGTGTACTTTGATCAGGCTTCATGTAAAAAGACAGAATAAAGTAACAACTTTTGGCAAATAAAACTGTAAAAATGTAGATGTGCAATGCTTTGATTGCAATTAGCAAGCATTCTGAATCCAAAAATTCCTTTAAGTCCAAAGGTCTTTTTAAGTTTTGACCAATTCAACAAACACATTTACACACAATTTAATTATAGTACTTTAATTGGTTACATCTGCTTTCTCTATATTTCCAGCCAAAGGATAATTGCCACTCTCGGCAGCAATGTGTGAATGGACTGGCAGTTTGCTAAAAAAAAAAAAACAAACAAATAAATAAATAAATAAATGTTATTATATACAAACCTGAGTCAGGCCATTACACAGAACATATGATTCTGTTTGGCTTTATTCGTCCTGCTGAACTTTGTAAGCTAAGCCAGACTTTGAGTGAATTGAAATAATGAACTCTTTAAACTGGTGTTGTGGACTCAACTGAGCATCAACACCATCACTGTTTAGGATGCTGAGCTGCATCTACCGGCTCTACATGTACAAATTAAATTATACTTTGTATGATTTTGCTGTCAGGATCATTTATGACTAAAGCAAAGCTGTATTTGTCAAATTTTAATGTTTTACTTGAATGTTTAAATCTGCCTAATACTTTTAACTGATCACCAGCAACTCCATCACATCTGGTAGAAAATTGTATATTTATTTTAAAAAGCTTTTTTTTTTTTTTTACTTTTATTAGTATTCTTAAGTAACCTATACCTCATACGAATAAATTACACCAAACTGTGTGACAAATTAAAAAACCCTGTACACTGTTAGGTGAATCATTGGGGGCTCTAAACTTCTCTGGAAAACATCACAGTAAGTGATGTTGGGTAATTAAAGTCATGTTTTACTCCATTAAATTGAGACAGTCGATCCCGGAGCAAGTCAAAGGGTACAAAGGTGCCTTGACAGGTTGGATTACCCAATCTGCCCACAAATTGGGCATAAACATGAGATCACTGTGATGGAAGAGGAAGCAGACTGACCACACGAAGAAAAGGCTGGGTGTGAAAACAGAAGATATGAAAAAGCACATTTTATCACTTCTTAGGTTTTCCACTACATAGACTAAAGGCAGAAAGAGCCAAAAAGATATTGAAGGTATTGATTTTTGACGCGCTTCTTGACTACGTGCCCAACATGACTGGCTCACCCATCTTACTGATTTGTCAACACACACAAAGCCACTGTAGTTTTGAAACTGCGTGGAAATCACAACACAGGACGAGCAAAAAGGAATCAATCGCTGCACCTGGACTTTGATTATCGCTCACCCTGAAGCTCTGCTGAAACATCAATCTCAGCTAAAGTGGGACATCAACACTGTTGGCCACACGGCTCATAACATAAATACCTGAGGTGTATGCAAAGAGGCTTTGGGGTTTTAATATAAATTTTTATAATGTGTGCAATATGTATTTTGTCTTTATGGGCCAATAAAAACCCACTACTACCAAGATATAGAGCTTATTTAAATGTAAATATTAAAACACATAGTAAATATGTAGTCCCAAATGACTAATTGCAACATTGATTTTAGAGCTGTGAATTGCTGTTTGGCTATAAAACTCCTGGATATACTTCGCAAAAGAAGAAGAAAAAAAAATAGCAGTGTTCTGTTTCTCCAGAGTCGATGTCCTGCAGCTTTATGTTCCTCCCTGAAGGCGTCAGTTAGAAATAGACCAGCTGTGGCTCATTAACTCTCATCGAACAGAAAATGTAATGGAACAAAAACCTGCAGGACACCAACTCACCACAACAAGAACCCTCGGCTTTGAAAAGCACCACTTTGAATCTCCTCTAATGCACTAGCATAATCACACACTTCATTACCAATGTCAGTATTATCTGTCTGGAATTCAAATGTCTTTGTTTGGGTTCAATTCTTGGTATTATGAAGCTATGAAAAAATGACAGAGATCTTGAGGTCAAAAGAGAACCATTTATGTTTTTTGCTTGCTCACAATTCCCCACACAGTCGGGTATCTTAGAAAACTATTCATTTAGTCAAGGAGACATAGGGATGTTTTTGAGATCAAATGTTTCATCTTATTATTACATTTTCAGATCAAACTAGTACATAAACCAAAATGATTGAACATTCACCATAAGTAAGCCCCATCAGATTACACAGATTAAATAAAGTCAGCAATTTATTTACATAGACTTACAGAGGTGCAAAATGTCCAGGATTAAAAAAAAAAAAAAAAAAAACTACAAAAATAAAGCAACATCTTAAAGGCAAACCAAGGTCAAAATTACTAAAGTAAACTATTCTCCTAGGTATAGTGCTCTTCTACCTATGTGAATATATTGAAACACAAAGACAAGCATGAAAGTTAAATCTTGAAAAAGAAGAAAACTGCTCAAAAGAAAATGGTCCCTGCAGCCTTCAGTGTTTCTGCAGCTCCAGGCAAAAACTATAGAAGCGCTACTCAAAAGTGTTCAATTATTTTAGCATAAAAAACTGATATGGCACAAAATTCTTTAATTAGAAAACTGAATTCTGGTAGCATAGGGTGTATCCCAAAAATATTAATTAAATTACATATATTTTTAAATTGGGAAAAAAAAATACTTCTTCCACTTTGATTAAAAGAAAAATACATGCATGTGCCTCGTTATGCAAATTAGCCAACAAGTCAAAGAATCTTTATAGAATTTGAAGCGCTGTTGCATCAGGCTGAATGACAGAAAACAAGGCAAAACTATATGCATGTAAGTTAAAACACTGGGAAGGATTATAAAACTCCCTCAAGACTGTGGATCAATAGTGTAGCAAAAGATAATTCCTTGCAGGATGTAGTTAAAGGAATATGTCCAGTTAAACCAACAAAGACATCAAAGCGTCAGGACAGCGATGCGCCTTGAAAACAGAAAATACACAACAAAAGAAGTGGAAGACAAATGAGCAGAAACATGAGTCAACTTGTGACCAAGTTGTAAAAAATCTGCAGGGACATGGGATTTAAGTGGATAAGAAACAATTGCAAAGTGTTATTGGTGCCTAAGCATAAGAAATCAAGGAACCAGGGGGCTGCAGAGAAGTATTCATGGACTGTGGCTGATAAGATTAAAGTGGGATTCAGTGACAAATTTCAAATCCTCAATGGTAAAGGACATGATGCTGAAACGTGTGTTTGTTGTCATCCCAATTAATCAAACCCACTTCCACAGCCACTGATGATCTGGGACTGCATGTGTGATAAACAAGCAGAGCAGATGGTTGTCGTTACCTCTGCAGGAAAAGCATGGTTATACACTGAAATTTTAAGAACTTATTGTTGTATCCATTGTTGTCCACTTGTTTGAGATCAGGGTAAGTGATTGAGGGCGACTGTGGCTCTATGGATAGAGTAGTCGTCTTGCGATCCAAGGGTTGTAGGTTCAATTCCAGCTTCCTGCCACATGTCAATGTGCCCCTGGACAAGGCACTTAACCCTAAATTGCCTAACAAGCTGCGTATCGGTGTATAAATGTGAGGGTGAATGTGACTCTAGTGTAAAGTGCTTTGAGTGGTCAAAAATGATCGGATAAAGCGCTATACAAGTTCAGTCCATTTACCATTGATCCCACATCTCCATATAAAAGTACAAAATAACAGAACTACTGAGAAAAGATTGCCAACATTTTCCTTCAAGAAAGGCAAATTAAGGCAACCTCATGGCCATCAACCAGTCCAAATTATAATTCAATTAAAAATTCATTTTGGAAAGTAAAAATAGATGCACATTTTTTAATTACTGTTGCAGAATGGGGCCTGACCTGCCTGAATTACGAAGAATGTTGTTTTATTACCAAAGTTCATGTCTCATACTTATGACAAGGAAGTTATTTTGATATTTTTTTTTCTTTTGCTTGATCTGAAATAAAAATCTGCACCATTAAATTTAATATTATTATTATTTTTTTCTTTATGTTCTACAAAGCCAGAAAATCCTCAGAGTAGTGAAGCCTTATGTTATGACAGGAGTTACATTCAAAAACACATACACACACATATGCATACAAATTATACACAAATATTCACAAGCTGATTCACAGAAAGAGCACATGCTGCTTCAAATATAAATGTTTAGGTAGCCAGAGAAAAACAAAAGTGCTGTCGGCGTTGGAAAAACCGGTCTGTAAAACTGCCAGATGGGATCCGGGATCCGGGATCCAACGCTTCTCATTTCAGACCCTCGGAGGCAGTGAATCTTGGAGGAGCCTGCAGAGAGCACACTCAAAGGTCTTCTCTAAAGAAGACATCACATTCTAACAAAGAACAGCAACACAAATCAGGGAGAAAAATAGATCAGCACCTAAAACGGGCCTGTTTCAGAATCTTATTATTAGATGATTTTTTTTAGATGTGTAGAGAATTATTAAAAATTATTCTCCCAGCCGCATTATTTTTGAGAATACATTTTAGGCTGTTGCACCTTTTTTAAATGTGGGTAGTCATTAAATGTCAAAGTACATCATTGTTGGCTCCAGAAAAATAGCTGAATATTCGCTAATCTTCATCATCAGTTCCTCTGAAGAAGGGAGTCCGATATTTTTGAAGTTTTTACATCCTTTGAGATCTTTCTTAAAGTTTTAAGAACCCACAACAAGCCAATAAAGTTGAGCAATAAGCCACATCCTTTGGAGCGAATGTGAATTCCCACTTCTGTCCTCATCAACTTTTAGTAGGGCACTGCTGAGAGCATCTTGACAAGTGGCTTCACATCGTGCAGCAACTGCAAGGAGACTGTCTGACGATGTAGTGAGAATGGCTGGGAAAGTCTTTAGGAGCTCATTCCCCTCCTTAGAGACTGTTTTCAAGGACAAATGACAGAAGAAAGTTCTCTGCAATCTGTCCAGTGTATACTTTAAGTAAGTCAGTGGCAACACTTTATTACCGAAGCCCTTGGTTTCCCTTTAATTTTAAATAATTCTCAACTCATTCAGAGATTATGATTGTGTCATTGTGATTTATTTTAGGGTAGTATTCAGGGGCCCCTATAATGGAAAAAACATTCATTCTTCAGATTAATTTGCAAAAGATACGAGACTTTAATGTGATATAATATCGCATTAATCTCGTCACAGTCTGTAATGCCATTTCCTTGCTTCATTACAATTCCCAAAAAAGGACAATTTCCTTTGACACAAACTTCAAGTTGAAAGTTTTGCAAAAATAAAACTTATGGTAATATATTTAATCTTTTTGTATGTCTGGCACACAAAGAATTTCCTCAGGAAAGTCTTGTTAGGGAACAGCTTAATAATTAATTCTTCAAAAAATATATTTCCACCCTCTGGGTGGGAAATTACAAAATTACATTAATTAGAAAGAAACTGTTCAGTCGTGCTGCTCTTGATTTAATTGTTATATTGTGATTGCTTTCATTATTTCCATCCGTACGCCTGTGTCTCACAAAGGGATTTTTTTTAATCATTTACAGTCAGTTCATGCAGCCTCTTTGATAATAAGAAGCCATTCAATGCACCAGCTTGAAATTCCTTAAGCTGATTTGATAGCTTTCCTGTAGTATATTATAAAACCTGAATGTCATCCATGACTCTATTGTCTCAAACCCAGAGGAGTTAAACTCCCTATAAAGAGCAAAATAATGGGAAATATTCAGCGCACCGCAGGGGTTGAAACTGTTTGTTTTCCAAGTGGTAGTGAGTATCAGTTCTCATACTTACAATGTCTCTTTACTCTGGGGTGTAATTAATTACCCGTGGTTTTAAACTCTGGAACAAGCTGGAAATAAACTGCAAACAATTTACAACTAGTCCAACTTTCTATTATTCCCTGTTTGGTAAAAAATATGGAACTGTCTCAAACTCACAGCTTGAAGATCTGGCAGAGCTTTATTACTAGGATTTGTTGCCCTCTGAGTTTGAAAATGTGCATACATTTCAATTTATAAACTTAGATTAAAATGGAGTAATGTCCACCAACAGCAATTAATAAGCAAAGTAATTATAAATGTGCTGTCTTCAGCCTATTTAATTAAAAGTGAGAAAGTTAGCAGTTAGCATGCTTAGGGAGATCAGTATTTAGCAACATATGAGCCAGATGTTTCATTTAGGGGCTATTTAAGAACCTGAGCCAAAAGGAGAGTGAGTTCTTGTGATCGAGATCCAAGCTAATTAAAGAAATATTTAATGGTGTGGCCCTGAAATGAATCGTTGATTTTTGTTCATTAGTGACCACACAGCTTTGCTAAAAGATAAAATTGCTACCCAAATTTTGGAACAAAGAAGTACATTATTGTGAAGTGTAATAAAAAGGATACATGGCTCTCATATGTATTTCAAAAATAATAATCTAAAACGAGTGGCAGGCATCTGCATGCAGCCCCATTTGCTTTGATTCTCCCACAAAAAAAAAATCAAGAGTGACTGCCTTCAAAAGTCCATTAATTAGTTAAGTAGAGTTGTCAGTGGTTTGTCTGCTGTAACAGAAAATTTGTGGAGATTTTTAACTGAATTTGGTTATAAAACAGTTTTCCAAGATGGGATATGTTGTGTCATCTGTGAATAGATAAATGATGGCAAAACTTCAAAGCTATCATGGGTTTGTCATCTATATTAACAGGCTGGGGAAGAATTTATTTTAATTGTATGTATTGATTGGGAGATATGTTATTAATTAGTGTTAAGAAAATAAATTTAGAATATGCTAGTTTTAAAACTTAACATGTCTTGATTGAAATAGCCTAATTATAGTTTTCAGATTAATAACTTATTCTGCCCTATTGACCTTTATGTTACCTGTAGTTACAGCAGATTGTTTGCTAAGATCTTTTGAACTCCCCTTTGTCTGTCTGGGAAACAATCAGGAGAAGTTCCAGCTTTCACACTGATCTGTGAAAAGCCATAAAACAGCAGGAGTTCAGGCCAGTAGAGGAGAAGCTCTGCTTCCACTTTGTTTAGATAAAGGTGACAACTGGTGTTTGATCTTGAAAAGAAATTGCAGGCAGTTTCTAACTTTAAAGAGGGTCAGAGACAGCTCCTGGTTGGATGAGCAAAGATACGCCTTATTTGAATAAATTAAAGACAGGGATACACCTTTACTATAAAACTTTGAACACAGAAGTAACAAATCAGATTTGCTCTTGCAATTCTCCAAAGACGTCTTTGCTTTTCTTTCTTTCTTCTTTTCCATTTGTCTCAGGTAAATGAATGTATGTCTCTGTTGTTCTGTGGTTTCTGTTGTAATTTCATACGTTGTCTACTATTGGATTAAACTCTGAAATTCTGTGACGTCTACACTCATTGTTGTTTTCTGTGTGACTTCACTTCGGCCCGCCGGGAGAACTTGGGATCCGTGAGAAGAAGATTGAGCCAGAGATTTTCCAAAAATATATTATAACCTAAAATCTTCTTCAACATTAGGCAACCAGATTATTAATGGGAGAAGGAAAAGGCTGCAGATCTACAATTTAGCCTTAAAAAAGTTATGTTTGCACATTGGTCTGAGACAAATTTATGGGATAAACCAACTGTGTGAACAATTGTGCACTGTTCAGATGAGACCAGCCTGAACTTTTTGTCCCACATGCACAAAACTATGTGAGGTGGAAAACTAACCTTGCACATCAAGTGCATGTCAATTTTTAGATATGCAGTATCTGTAGAGACATACCCTAAAAGACTTGGAGCCAAAGGTGTTTTATCGATTCAGGATGACTGAATTAATGACCGACTCTTCAAATGCTTATTCTTTCTAGAAATAATGTTCTTTCTACTTCACAATTAAGCCCTTTTTGTGTGAGTCTATTGCAGAAAATCTAGTTACAAAACAATCTGACATTTACATAAATTTGATCCTAATACATTTAGTCACATGTCAGTTTATAACCTTCAGTTATTGACAGGACACACATCATGCCTGCTGCTCCTGTGGCAACTCCTGTTGTCAGTTTATTTTTGCCTTTTTTCTTATTTTAGCAGCATGCAAGAAAACAGCAGAATCCAAAGGGAAGCTTCTGATGCCTCCGGCCAACACAAGCCTCATGTTATTTTTTTGACCTTCACACAATAGGATCACAAAAAGGGAAAATGTCATGTATCAGACATGACTTTTCCACTGGGTTCTTTCCATGTCTGGACTACAAATGTCAGTTATCTCCAGACAGGTAAAGCAGTTAAGAATTTTTATTCAATACTGACATTTCATTTCATGGCCTGTAATTCAGCTTTTAAAACCACATTAGAGCATATGTCTATAGTTTAATTGAAACACCTGAACATTTCATCCACAAACAGGAAAGCCCGAGATGATATTAGAATATCTTTTCAAATGTTTTTTTTTAATTATTTTTTTATTTTAAGAGCATCTGAAAAGATCACGGGTGAGTCAAACACAGCGTGGGTTTTACGCTGCCATTGTCTTGTTACCTAGTTGTTCTCTTGCCTTGCAGCGTTGTCACTGAGGCTTTCATCCTTTCCACATGAAGTGATTCATTCATGCAGGGGCAGCCAAAGAGACCTTGGGGGCTTTTGACAGCCCTGCTCCATGCCAGTCCTGTGAAGTAGCAACAGTCAAATCCACTGTCAAGGAAAAACCTGGAATACACAAAGGACACAATGACATGATACCCTTGAAAAAAAAAAAAAACACATCTTAAACTGAAATCCACTTGACCCTCTTATGTTCTCCTGCTTATTTGTCTCACTGTTACAACTGTAATATCATTTAACACCAATTTATTTTTTTATTTTTCTTAACAGCTTTATTTGCAAAATAAAGTCTGCAGCTACCCTGTTGTAATTCTGGCTATTCAGTTCAGTCAGGACAAAAGGAAAGTAATAGTTCACAATAGGTGGGCAGTTCACAATAGGTGGGCAAAAAGAATGATTTATTGTTTACCAGCAACAAAAAGCAGGGGGAGTATTGTAAGTCAGTTACAGGTTTACAAAACCACATGCAGGTTGCCTATAAGCTACCTTCAGCTATAGATTTCTCAAATAGACTAGCAAGTGATTAACTGACTCTGAATCACTTGTCACCTTGTGAGTCGGTCAATGCCATGTGTGGTTTACACACTGTTTCAAAAAGCTCCTGATGGAGTGAATCCTGCCTAGACACATGGAGTGCAGAGTATCTGAAGGTGCTTCCAGTGGCGAGGTGAGAGGAACTCAACGAACCAGTGTCAATAAATCTATAACAAAATAGCATAAATATTTATCTAATAATAATGCTTCACAAAGGAAAATGAATGAAGGAAATATATGTTTTTGCCTACACCAGAATTTGTAATAAAGTGAAAACAACAACCAAGTTTGAACAAGGCCTCCAGAATTCAAAAAGAGCTGAACAAAATTTTCCAAACATAAACAACACGCACATACTTATTTACATTAGAACTGTGATTTACTTAAATTATTTTCAGAGCTAATAAGAGCCCATGGGTTACGCTTGGGTTCTTGTTGTATTTAAATTATTTGAAATGTCAAGCATTTGAGATTTAGTCTTTTGAGACTCAATGTGGTAGAACAAAGTTGTTTAAACAGACGTTGCACTAAAAAAGCTTTATGAGTATTGATCAATAAATATGCTCAGCATTAGCTGAAACAAACTGCTTTAATCATAGCACAAATATGACCATGTTCACTGTGAATTTGAATAGCCAGAGCTCTGCCACAGATACTACTTTCATGTCTTTTTTATGGGCTTTAAATGTGTCAGATGAACAAATGGACTTCACATAAACTTTTAGAATACAGCTTGAGAAAATGGTTTGTCCTTGCAAACTGGGCTGAATTATTAATAAGTACTGATTTATAAGTCTGATTTTATCTTTCAACCAACAAATGGTGCTGTATGACAAAGTAAATAAATCACACATAAGCTACTTTTTCTAATAGTAAAAAAACCCCGATATAAACACTTTAATAACTTGAAACTAGTTGAGATGTCATCAAACTGCGTTTTACTTAGGATCTGTTAAAGTTAATTGCTGCTTGACTTAATGTTTGAGACTTGTTTGTATATTCATGTTCAGGTTCTTTGTGGCGTAGTTTTTAGTTGTCCTCAACTTCCCTGATCTGGTTACTGCTGCCAAGTCATCACGCACCAATATATAATCTCCTCAGCTGGCTCTGTTCTTTGTCAGATTCACACTGTTCCCATCGTGTTTTCTCAACCTATTCAGTTTCCTTTTTGTCTCATTTTGAATGGTTGCCTTGGCAGAATTTTTGGCTTTATTTTTTTTTCTTCCTTTTTGAAATAAAGGCCTGTATCAGTGAGCTCTTTGTTGTATTCTGCACAAGGTCCCGTTTTGCTCACATACAGCATCTACTCTGTAATATTGGTTCTTGAATTTTTCCTGCAATCATTGTTGAAAACTCCACATTTTGACCTAAACTTCAGAGTATATTTTGCACACTCATCAATTCTCAAATCATACAGATGGACTGTGTGTAGGCCACACACTGAACAAACTCTATCCAAAATGTGTGTTACTGTCACACAACTTTTTGAAAAAGACAGAACATGTTTATGTGTTATGTATTGAGCTCAGTTGTTGTCAGGATTATTGGGAGCATGAGAGATGGATGTTTCAGGGTTCCAGCATTTTGTGTTGATTAAAACACTGCACATGTTCTGCAAGATTGCTTTGTTTTGTTTTTTCACCTTAATGTATTTCTTGTGAAACAAAAGCTTTTCAACTAAGTGGGACACTGTAACCATACATGCATCGTCACCAGCAGTTTCAGTCTAGCTGTGGGTAACGGATTCGGATACATGTTTTAATTTGCCTCCAAATGTATAATTGTGTCACAACCCATTCACTGCTCGTTTGTTTTCTTGCATCATCACTAAATACAATGCCAGGTCATCTCTTGGACGGTGTCGGGGACTAAGCAGTACAGCATGGAGGACACTGGTGTTTAATTCAAAAAGTGTTTTTTTTTTTATTTAACCCAAAAGTATGAAAAATATTTCACAAATCCAACACTTAAACAGGCGTGCCAATAAAGGAAATGAAGCATGTGGTTCAGGCCTTTGAGGCTGTCAGCAGCCCTTAGAAACACATTTTACTAGCCAGGAGGGAGAAGTGAGAACACTCAGAACTCAAAGAAAGATATTAATATAACATCAAATTTTTAATTTTGACCTTGCACTGTTGATATGCGTGCACTCCGTATAGACATTATAAGGTGTGATGGAAAAATAAGCTAAGAAACGATATATTGGAGAATGAGTGATACAGTTAAAATACAAAGTAAACGAAAGTGAAACAAAGTTGTGGTGAGGTGCAGATCTTACCCTGTGTGGCTTCCCGTCACAGACAGTGTTATAAACATGTTTTGCTTTCTTTGCGTCTATCAACAACCAGTCTGTGGGCAATTCAGAGGTGTCTGTGCTGGAATTCCTATTCCATGGGGAGCGCGGTGGATACCAATCTGCTGAGGATCTGATCGTGGCACTGCATTAATTGTGTGGGGATAATGAATTGTTCATTACAGCAGATCTGCTAGATCCTTTTCTGTCCAGCTGGACCAAGGAAGTGATGGAAATCACATTTCTGCCACATCAGATGAGCACTACAGTAAATTACTTGGAGTGCTGCCAGCCGTTGTGGGTGTGACAGTGTAGCAGTCTGGTCAGCATGGAAGATCCTGCTTCAGAGTTTTTCATAACCAAGACTTGACAATACATGCTGGTCACACA
Organism: Poecilia formosa; assembly: GCF_000485575.1. Classification (NCBI taxonomy): domain Eukaryota; kingdom Metazoa; phylum Chordata; class Actinopteri; order Cyprinodontiformes; family Poeciliidae; genus Poecilia; species Poecilia formosa. Next base: position 411,626 of record NW_006800173.1, read on the forward strand.
TCATGTTTGAGGTGCCAATGCTGCTACCAGGGTAGTGACTGCATAATTATCTCTCTATAACTCATAAACAAGGATAGAAATTACTGACACAGTTATGAAAAAATCTCTGATAGCTTTGTTCAATATTGTGTAAACTAGTGGTCCCCAAACTACGGCCCGCGGGCTGGATCCGGCCCGCCTCCACATTTGGTCCGGCCCCCTGAACAATACCAGAGAGCATTCAGATTTTTTTTCATATACCGTATTTTCCGGACTATAAGCCGCTACTTTTTTCCTAAGCTTTGAACCATGTGGCTTACATGTGAATTTTTCTTCAACCACCAGGGGGCTCTTTAGCAGGAAGTGAATCATTGGAAGTCAGAATTGGAAATCAAAGAAGAAAGCGCCCATTAAAACGGAATTAGGTTTTAATAGGGAATTGAAATTTGAGAATGTTGTTGATCAGTTACATAGCATTGAGGAGAAAAAGAAGATTTTTAGTTTTTTTTTTAAATACTGGGATCATTATGAGAATTTGAGGTATAGATATTGGGATCCAGTACATGGCAGTAGTGCAATGGATGCAAGCTGCCGTTGAAATCTAAAGAAGGAGGAGGAGGAGGAGGAG
>NW_006800173.1:412546-435148 GCF_000485575.1 Poecilia formosa
TATAGTCCGGTGCGGCTCATAGTTCAGAAAATACGGACTATAATCCTTCCTGGATTTTTTCTGTGAAGAACCCAAAGAAGGTTATTTGGTTATTATTTCATTAACAGTGTTATTATTTATTTCCTGACTGTTGTTCTGTGAAAAACCCAGAGAGAGTTATTTGATTGTGCTTTCTGGAAAACAATACATTTTTACATTTTGGCACTCCTGTAATGGTCACATTTTTTCTGTTACAAACTGACTCTGGCCCCCACCAGAGAAGGGAAAAGTTATGTGGCCCTCACAGGAAAAAGTTTGGGGACCCCTGGTGTAAACCAACCTGCAGCCTGGGCTCTTTGAGCTCAAAACTGATCCGTAGTTCTTTTTGTAGAGACTTTGGTAGCACTATCCTTATGCTGAGTTCATTTAGTGACCCCTTGGAAAAACCGTACTGTTGTCTCTGGAAATATTTCCCTCCTCTGTGCCTAGTGAGTCTTCTTGTATGTGTGCGAATCAGAGCTGTGCTATAGCACAGGAGTTGATGGATGAGCTCGTAACTGTTTTAAACACTCAAATGAGCCTGCAGGAAGATGTATGACCCATCAAACAGCTCAACCTCGCCACTAGAGTGAGGCAGGGTTGGTGAGGACTGGTGGAGAATAAAACGTGGCTCCTTTTACAAATTCAAAAGTGTCTGGAGGACAACTGTAAATCACCTAGCTATTCTGTTTGCTCTGATGGCCCTAACTTTTCTGCTTTGGCACAGTCTTTGTTAAAAGTTTTAGTTAAACACTAATTCTTATAGCCTTATTTATGTATTCTGCCACGTTTGTTATCCTCAAAAGATGTTTTTCACATACTGCTAAAGTATTTGTCTCATGAAGTCCTTCTCTCATTTCTTCACAGTTCTTCATCCTTCTCCTGCTTATCTTTTTCCTGGAAATTCTCTCCATCATGCTTTTCTTCATATACCAAGATGAGGTAAGACACACCGATTACTCTGACGCTACATGTGATTATTTTCTCTGCCTCGACATGAGAAGGAATATTGCTGTGGAAGAGGCCTGTCTGGTTTCTGCCCTTCACAGGTCACATAGATTGCTCACTTCTCAGATTGAATGTGGCATGTAAAATCATCGGTCTCCACAGTGAGGAGGTTTTGAAGACTCTGGGAGCAGAGCTGAGCTTGTCAGCTTCCTGAAAAGCTTAGAGAAAGTACTTGGCAATATTTTTCTGTAATGTCGTGAGAGCTAAGGGATTCTTGTGTCACTGGGTCACATTCTTGAGTAAATAATTTTCTTTTCCTTGTGAATAAATTTTAGGAATCTCAGTTGATTTTTTTTTCTTCAGCTGCTTTTTGTCTTGTAAATAGACAAGAAAGGGGAAGTTAAAATGAACTGGATGAGTAAGCATTGCATTTCATTCCTTTGAATGCTTTGCTTTATGGACTGGTTTCAAGACAGAAACCAAGATTGTGTGACTTTTAAATGAAATAGACAGTCTTCCTTTCTGCTTCTCAATGTAAGAGAATAAAACAAGGTCGGGGTATGTCACAGCATTAATTGGATTAGAAGGTTTTAGAAGGGAGTGCTGCACAACTGAGGTGTGAAATAATTTATTAATCAAGATTGATTTAAAAATATAACCCCACACAACAATCTTTCATGTAGGACTGATAATTATATGTACTATCACTTCTAAGAAAATGTAGGTTTTTGCAAATTTGCATTAAAACTCTGAATATTTTTACAACATATAAATTAAATAACACTCAGCCTCTGCGAGGGGGAGAGTGCTTTTGTAAAAGTTGCTAATTGATCCCTCTATACACTTCATTACTTTTTGTAGTACCAGGTATTGCATGTTTTATGTTAAGCAAATTTTAAAAACCTTCTTTATGGTTTGCAGTGCTGAGTAAAGATTTCCATTCCCCTTCAACTTGATCACATTGTATTAAGTTGCAATTACAAACCTCATTACATTTTTTTGGGCTTTCTTGTGACAGTTGCAGGTAAAATATGACATAACTATGAAATGGAAGAGAGAAACATTATATGCCTTTCAATATGATTTCAAGTAAACACCAAACATAAACAGTTTGGCCTCCTTACATTTCAGGAATATTTTTGACGAGGGAATAACATTACAATAAAATATTATGCTAAAAATAAGTTGATTTTACGTAATATCCCCATCCTAAGGCAATTGGTTGCACTGCATTTTATTTTAAAGTATTAAAGTAAAAGAGGTTGAATAAAAATGCATGCCTCACTTCTCAAATTTTTGCGTGTATATTATTTCAGTTTGTAAAAACTTTCCTTCCCTTCATTGCATCATGCCTAACTGCCAAAATGCCTAACCATTACAGCTAATGTGAGATCTCATCACAACATGAGAGGCTGTCTTTAAAAGGTCCCCCACAATGCTCTAACAGAAAAACAGACAACTGGGCTTATTATGGCTGAGGAGAACTCAGATTTGATTTCCCGATGTCTAAAGCTCAGGATGATGCATTCCTTTTAAGTTTCAACCAAGGTTATTTTTTTTATTTTCGTCTTTTAGTTTTAAAATAGCAAACATCGTTGCCAAGTAAAAGTATGCCCTGTTCTCGTTTGGTCCATATCACAACTTGTCAAAGCTTTTTGTTGCAAGCTGATTTTTCTCCATTTCTAGCTTGGAAGATTTTCACAGACCCTCTTTGAAAAAGCCTCTCTGTTAGTCTCTTTGGCTGCTCTGCGTGTGCTGGTCTTTTGATGTCCATCCACAGATTTTCAACAGTTTTTAGGTTGAAGCCCACATGCAAAACCTCCAGCTTGCACCTGTAGCAGTGGTTCGTTCTGGATTTTGAGATGCAGGATCATCCTCCTTTCATGTTTAATGTTTGGGTCAAAACATCAGGATCACTGCCTTCATAATTTTGCAACGTTTAGCATGATCCATTTCCCCCAATGCAAACCGATTATAGTTGAAAGTGTAAAAGATGACCAGTCAATCTTTTCTCAATTATGAAAGCTGCGGCGCTTTTATGTGCAAATTTGTTCTCCAAACCATTGCTGAGTCAAAAGTTTGATTTTGAATGTGGCTTTTTCAAATGCTAATTTGCAAAGTCTCGCTGTTATGATAAATGTAAGTTTTTCTTTTAATCATTGTCCCATGAGGACAGTGGTTGTGTATCTGACGGGCAGAGGAGTGAAGCTTTGACAATGATAAGAAAGTTAAATGAAGGTATTTTACAGTAAAACTTGGATTTTTATTTGTGTGCTTTGTAATTATAGTCAGTTTTTCAAAACCTCGGATCACTCTTTCTGTTATTTGCTATTTTATAATAACATCACAAATTCACAAGACGGCAATCTAAAACCTCTGTTTATCTTCTGCACAATGATTATAGATCATTCAAGTCTCCCTAGTGAAATACGGTGATTAAAGTACACAAGAGCTCTAAGATTAGCATTAACAGAGCATCTCTAATGATGTCTGGCAATCAGTTATTGCTAGGTTCACTGAAGTCTGAAAATTTGATAAAAGTTATTTAAGTCTTTAATTCTGAGGGAGATTTAAACATTTTTGGGCCCATGACAACCTAGATGTGGAACTCAATGCCTTACTCTTTTTGTCAAACATTTTAAACCATTAATAACCAAAGACATACTCGTGCTTTGTTGCTTTTGAGACACGTTTTAATTGCTAAGTGATTCACTGTTGTAATATGCTCATTATTTTTCTCCCCTTGATCCATGGCAGTTGATGTTTGCAGTTTCCAATTGTCTTTGTTGTAATTTCATCAGCTTTCATGACTGGTGGTCCTTTCTCTGTAGCTATTATTTAAGAAATCAATTTAAGTTCTTTCTTACGACGACACGCTTACTTACAGTATCAGAGTTATAATTTAGGATATCTATTTGAAACTTAAAAGAAACTAAATCAACATTATAAATTGTTGCATGCATTCAATAGCTAGACTTGTTATGTATTATAATGCAGTAGATAATGAATGCATCTTCCTGATTATGAATGTCAGGTTTCCAGAAGTGCTCTTTTATTTTTCCTAATAACTTTGATGATATTTACAAACAATTTCATTTTTGTGATATATAATTCAACATGATTAATAACAATTAAATTATAAATATAGAATATTAATGGAATCCCTGGGCCCTCGTATACATCCTTCCTTTGCCTTTGGCTAAACTTTAGCAAAGCATTTACTTCATTTTGTGAGTGTGTGTGTGTGTGTGTTTGTGAGTGTGTGTTTTTTTTCAAAGCCTCGTTAAATGATTTAAGTAATAGTTCATCTTCAGTGTATTGTATCCAAAAAATTCATGATCATCCATTTTGACTGAGGTCAAAACGAGTTCTAAAGTTTAAATTAAATCACTGTTGAATAATTTACTATTAGAGTAATTCAAGTAGTCAGGCAGGATGGTATTAAGACAAATATTTTATATCTACCTCTTTTACAAGATTTATTTTTAAGACTGAGGCCAGTTCCAACGTTGCTGTAATTTATTTGTGTATTTTGATAAATAACAGCCCGCTTTGTTATTTTTCAAGTCTTTCTTTGTTTTGCTCCTTAGATATTCACTTTGTTCCTGCTTTTATCTCTTAGCTTTTACAATTCTTACGTTATTATATAAATTGCCTAATTTGTGTTATTTCCAAAGCTGTTTGTCTTTGATGATGTAACTCACTTTTTTCTTGTGTTGTTATTTTTTCCAATTCATCCACTCAGCTCGGTTCAGCCTTTAACAAATGTCCACCTTTGTTGCAGCAAAACTTTCTCTTAGTATATGTGTTCCTTAATGTTCATTTTTCAGAGCCTGAATAAATTGTTTTTCAACCCAGGGGGCGATTAGCGACAGAACACAGTAAAAAGTTGCGGAAGGTATGCTGAGCTGTTGCACTGTGGGAAATCCATCACTGTAAAGAATGGGTGGCCATTACAGGGACTGTCTGATGTGCTTTTTTAAACAGCAGGAACTGAACACTCCCCCTGAGATTTCTTTTCTACTTTGGAAACTGCTGGAAGAACTGGAAACAGAACATATTCTGTAAAGAGCAGTTTCAAGTCTGGTAGGACCAACGTAACTTTATCCAGTTATTGTGCATACATATGTTATACATTAAGTAGCTCATTTTTAACCTTATCAAATCTTAGACTGCCTCATAGCATTTCAGAACAGAAGGACAAACCCAAGAAAAAATAATGTTTGTGGGTAATTGTTTGAACATATGTGGATGTTGCATTGGATGGTAAAACTGTTCCTATAGCTACACATTTGTTTAAGGGAGATAACCAACTTTTTTTTAAAGATTAAGGGGAATCAGCTTGGTTAGAGTTTGAAGAGCAATGTGCGGCAAAGCAGGCAAAGGTGACTCAGTTATGATGTTATTAACCCATATAACTTTTTCACATCAGTCTGATCAGGGCAATTCCAACCTTTGAACACAGAACATTCAAACGCAACTCTAAACAAATGGCTTTTATTCATTTAAAAGAACTCAAAGTTTCAGCATTTTTGCAGTTTTTTGGAGCGTTGTTCCAGATTAGTGGAGCATGAAAACTTAATGCTGCTTCTCTGTGTTTCTCCGTGTATCGGAATCAGAGGAGTGGACTTAATTCAGAATACCTGAGTAGCCTTAAAGACTGATAGTGCAGTCTTTAATGTACTTTGGTTGCCATTCAGTGATTTATAAACCAGCAAAAGTATTTTAAAGTCTATTCTTTGAGGTACAGGGAGTCATTGTAAATACTTTAGAACTGGGGTGATGAGCTCCAGTTCCTCGTTTCAGTGATTATTTGTCCAGCAGAGGACTGGATCTGATTAGAGTGACCAGTAAACCTAACAGTTAGGGTTTTAGACAGTGCAAGGAACCAAACTGTCCGAAACAACTAATCCTGAAATAAAACTCACAACCTTCTTGTAACCGTGAAGCGCCCTGCTCTGTACCTCTTAAGTCAGAAGTTGGGTCTGGGAGTTCGTCCACCTGAGCCTAAACCCCAAACCAGTTGCAAGCTTGTAGACTTCAAAAAAGCTAACTCTTGCAATAAATACAAAAAATTAACTTGTATTTAACAATATATTTTTCTGTATTTTATCAAATTAAACTCTTAAAATCATGTTGTCCAGAATTATGGACTGAACTAATGAGATGCAAAGAAATGCCACTTAAAAGTTTAATAACTGCAGGTGGGCTTACCTTATGTATTCATCATTGTCCTTTTGAATATCTGGCTTAACAAATAATAATCCCAAGTTTCTGGAGTCATGTGAGTTGATATTTTAAGGTGAAGCTTAAAAATTTCAATTGCTAATGTTCTCCATTCTTCCTCCAAACGAGGAAATGGCTAATCCCACAGGAGTAAGCAAGCCAATAATGCTTATTTCCTTATATTATACAAGTTAATCGAATGCATTTTTATATTTACAAGTTTCCACTGAAAATAGCTTGCCTTTAAATATACATATATAGTCAAACACACTATACAGAGGAAAGTTGAAGGTTGGACTCAGCTCTTTTCTTTACTCCACCATGTTGATTCACCAACAGAGCATTGTTTCTCTAGCTTTTCACGGTCTTGGCTGGCAGCAAAAACATTTGATTCCAAGCTGGAGGAAAGTTTATTTTGGTGGCTAATTATTGTCAATGCTGGAACAAACATTGGCAGCATCAGTACCTCAGCGGCATCACTACAAAACTTAACAAAACAAGCTTGTTATAATACCTTTCTGCCTTAAAGATAGCCAAACAGCAAAATTCTATAAACACATGATTGAATTCAGCAATTCTGCACTTTTTACTCATGGTAGCCATTATTAGGTCCTTGTCAAACAACTTCTATCGGTGATCTGTGCTCTAGTACCAATGCTACCTATAACAAGTGGTGCTTTAGTTTCAGAAGTGCTATTTTTATTTCATTTCTCCTCTACAAGTGTGATAGAAAAAACACCTTTAGTACCATCTCTTAACTGTAAAATACTATATTTTTTTGTTGTAGATGTTTCTGTGAAGCTGTTTTGCCCTTCACCTACCACAGGGAGGGATGCAACCCCCACTTTAATGTACCAGTTCCTGGCACAAGTGGGAAGCGCTCGTTCTATTGTGTTTTAATTGCTCTATAGTGCCATCTTAGCACCTCTCCTGACGGAATATTTTGATATTAAACACTCAAAACCTCTATTTCTATCCTCATTTTCTAATGTCCTGCACTTTATTTGTTGAGTAGGGGACAAAAGGTTAAAATTTACAATATCTACAAAAAGAAATACCCGGAGGCATCAGCTTATTATCCGATACTATAAAAACATTTTATTGAGCTGAATTCCAATCCTGCTATATCAGATTACAAGAAGCAAAATACTATTTCAGTTCCCACCAGGATTGCTTTGATTTTTATCTACCACTTGGTTTTCAGAGCCTTTCTTTATCTGAGATTATCTGGACCCTTTCCTCTTTACCCCCCTCTAACACCACCGTTACATCCTGGAAGCGGGCCTGCAGAGTAAAAGTAAATGCAAGTGCTTTCTTTTTCTAGATGTTGTAACCTAAACACAGTGCAACAGTAGGTGCATGTTGATGAACACTATCCCATGCTTCAGGGATGGTCATGCTCAGTGGTCTGGTTTATTACACCTGCTTTAGACCTGATAAAGAGCTGAGTGTCGCAGCTGGAAGCTACATCAAGCAGCTCACAGATCTTCCAGAAGCCTGAAACTGTTGCTGTTTGTTGCACTTTGTTGTTTCCTAAGGATGATGAAAAGGTCTTGTAAGGTTAAATTCAGTGGAACCAGTGTGGATTGAAGTGCCACATAGAATAAAAATGAGCAATGCAGTGTCGGGGTTGTTGAAAATAAATGCTCTAATGTTTAATGGCATCTCTGGGTTGGTTTATGGCCTTGTGGTGTTTTCCTTTCATGTCAAAAGGATGATGACCCAACAAGTTTTTAGCAGTTTAAAAATAAGCATCTTTCCATATCTACACAAAATATGCCCAACAGAATAAAAAGACCAAATTTACATTTTTCCCTAATGTAAAGACATATTAGGTCTGTAAATAAAATAATTGTCAAAATAAAAAAAATAAAAACATTGACAATAAATATTTTACTTTTTTATTTAAAACCATCTCAATGGAAACCACCAGGTTTGTACATAGACTACATTCGCTCACCTGTCTTGCCACAGTTTTAAGTCTTTTTCAGCCTTGAATAGTTTTTCTCCTGGAATTAGCGCCACCTATCTTCCTATGAGCATGGTGCATCATCTCTGAGGCACCACTACCTCAGAGATGATGTCTTCAGATTGATGTGTAGGGATAAAAAGTTCTTCATGACAGTCAAAAATGTCAGTTTTTGTTTCCGCTGTGGCAAATGGCAAATAGCACTTCCTCTGGCTTTTCCCAACAATGATATTGTTCCTTCCACCATAAAACTAAGCTTTGAGGAGTTAATGACTTAGAAAAGACTAAGATGGTTTTTAAAAAATCTCTTAAACAAGTTGCTTTGTACTCATTATCGATGAAGGTTTGTAATTTGGTTTGCTTTGTTTTAGTGATATCTGAATAATAACTTGCCAGACATGTATGTAATTAATTACTAAACTGGTTTTTTACTAATTTATAATCTGTTACATCACACTGATTACGTAAATCTGTCCAACAACTCCAAGTGGAAATTAGCATTTGTTGCTATAACCTCATGCCATGCATTGCTCTTTGTAGAAGGTTAATGAAATGTGCATTTTATCTGTGTAAATAAATAAACAGCATAAAAAGCATAATAAAGTAAGTGAAGGAATTGTTTTCTAGGAAGGTATTAGAAATATTAACAGTGGGGAAAACAAAATGTCAGGTTGCGTCAGCCTGTTAATACCGACTTAGTTCTAAGGAGAGAAATAATTACAGAGTGAGTTAATGAAAACATCTGCCTTACCACACAGGCGTGTGTTGTGCAGAATGAAATCAGAAAGAATTACAGAATGCCAAGATTAATAACATCTTGTAGTCTTTCACATTATGTTTTTGTAGGAGACATATAATCAAACTCTTAGCTTCCATGCATATTCACTCTGAACTACCAAAAAGAATTATACCTGTCAATGAACAAACTAGATAATGACTATGTTTTTCATAAGATATATTGACAAAGTGTTTATTAGAAGATATACTGTGTTAATATTCTTCTAATAGTCTACATGTTATGCTTTTGTTTGTTGGGCAAAGAAACATTCACTGTAAAAATTGTCACCACTGGGCAAGTGTTAATTGTAGCAATACTTCTTATGGAGTGATAACTCATTAAAGACATGTAGGAATATTAAAAATTCAACAATGAAATAAAGTCAACCAATAGAAAGTATTCATACTGGAAAGATCAATACAGGTGAAAGATTGTGTGGGCTATGAACAATTTACATTAGACTGTAAAAATAGAAAACTACGTAACACAACATAGGCTCAAATTATTGACACGAGTGTTAGATGAAACATTTAAATCCAGCCATGTTTTTTTTCTGAGCAATCTTTAGATTTTTTTTTCTTTGGTTTAAAATGTAATTATTTATAGAGGAAATTTTCAGGGATAGTTTGATCAAAATGTTTCAAATTTTTGACTAAAGTTTTGTTTTATAAATGAGACCATCAAATGGAGGAAAGTTAGGAGAACTGGCTTTGGAAAATAACCTTATATTGGTCAATGATGTGTCGCAATTAACACCTCAAAGAGTCAAATGATTCATAAAATAAAAATTGCATTGCTGAACATCAATTGTCCCACTTAAACTGCACTTGAGTTGATTTTTACCCCCCAACCATTAGCTATTAAAATAAGCAGTTCAGTTCAGGTCATGTGGTGCGCATTGTACAATGAAAAGGCATTGAAATCTTTCTAAAGCTGAGGGTGCATTGATCCAACCTATCAGATTAAAGGTTTTATGTAGTTTCAAGCATTTAAAACCAAGAGTGGTCCTGCTTTATGACGCCACTCTGTCTCTCCTGTGCCTCAGCTGTCTCATAAAAGCAGAAAGGCTAACAAACGACCACAACACAAACCTTTGCAGTGTTGCTCATCCTGCCAGGAGTATTTGTGTTCTCACCCCTCTCTGCTGTCATTAGGTCAGTGCAGCATGAGGTATTTCCTCTGCAGCTCAATGGCTTGTCGCGCAGGTTGTTGTAGGGTTGATTTTCTATCTGCTTATGTGCTTTGGGGTGAGTCAAGGTAAGGTTATGGAGTTGTCATGTGAAGAAGGAGCTGTGGTCATGCTGGATCTCCTGCGGACCCAATCCGTGAACCGGAGGGTTCGTGGTGCCTTCAAAGTTAATCATAAAGTTACAAACACAGGAGGCCTGGAGGCCATGTTTCTTTTTCTGTGTAGCAAAATAAAGTAATATAAAACTTTATTTTGTTTTAAATAATTAGGGTCAGATAAATAAATTGACCAAAGTGGTAAGCATATTTGGCAAGGGATGATGCTCAATAAATAGTACTAAAATTGCAAACATTTCAACTCATAAGATAGTTTTGTATAACATAAATGTTGGCATAAACCCAATAATAATAATCCAAAAAGTGACTGCAGTAACAACCAATCCTACAAGAATTGAATATTATTGCTAAATCCTTCAAACCAATACTTGAAGGGTTTGGTCCCAATCTGAGAATTGGGCATTCCTGTTATCCAGTGCTTAAACCATGTTTTAAAAGGTAACTATTAAAAAAACCCTAAAACAAACTCCATCTGAAGTTTGAAATGAATTTCATCAATTCATCCTGTGTCTAAAATTCAAATTTTCTCGTGACTTCAATCAACATCTTTATTTCTTCTAAGAAATAAATAAATAAATAAAAAACAGGATCTACTTCCTCTGTCAGTCACGATTTCACATTTGCGTCTTCACCTCTTATCTAGCTTCCACTTTTTATACACTTATGAGAAATGGTGCAATTTTCCTTAAAAGGAAATTGCATTGCAAATGCTGTGAATTGTTTGTTTCAAATGCAAGTAAAATTTCAAGCACTCATGTGTGACCCACTGAAAGGCTGCAAGTGTGATTGCTCTGCATCATTTACATTCTGGCATCAGCCATCGAAACATTTCTGATTGTCAAGATATCAAAATGCAGCTCTGCTGTCAGAATACATTTCAAGCCTGGGAAATTTTCATTTCAAGCAGACTGCAGAAACGCAATTAGGTAAACACCCCTGGCTAATCCCATTACTAAAACATACCCACATCAGGGCGATGTTAATACCGGTGACAAATTGAGATGATCAGCAAACAGACAAGACATTTGTTTGTGAAGACTTGGGATAAAAGTGACAGGGGAATTTTCAGTTTTTAACTGCTGTAGATAATATCAGAGAATTGCTAAGGTGGTAATTACATGTGATTTAAATTGCAATCAGGTCAAGATGTTGATAATGAAGGAAGACACCAGAGAGATGCTTTCAGCAAAATTGGAAAACATAAACGCTCTTAGAAAAATAATAAATAAAACTGTGTGATATTACAGTAGACAGGTTCAGGCAGAATCACAAGTCCAAACTGGAAATATGGCAGCGTTTTCTTTGATTCTTTTGAGAATTAAGTTAGTTTTGCATCAACGAATAAGGAGTTTAGACACATACGCATACTTCTGTTTGTAAATTGGATGGGTTTATATATTGTTTGTCAAGTGTTTTAAGATGTCGGTTAATTGTTGCTTTATAATGTAAGTCATTAGAAATTCAACTGAATGGTGCATCTGAGCAATGTATACTTGATCTTTTTATTTATTAAAAAGTGATTTTTCTTTGGCGACTCCATTGATCTCTTCATTGAGTGCTTTCACCCTTTGTACCTGACTGTTGAGAGTTTTGTTTTGTAGCTCACACTCAGGTTTTCTTTGGCTTCAAAAACAGCATGTTGAGTTGATGGCAATGAGTTGGTCTTCACTGTGACCTTTAGATGTCTGCTGAAAGACTCAACAAAAGCAGCAAGATGAACTTTGTGTTCGTCTTGCTGCAATATTTCAATCCACCCATGTTGTTCTACTAAAAGGTGTTGACCATCATCCCAACTGCTTTACCATCGTCAGTAATCTCCTTCTGTGTTTATCCCTCACTTTTCTCATGACCTTCCTCACTCCATTAACCAAGATCCTCTATGAAGCTCCAGACCAGTAATTTAATATTTCTGAACCTTTTCAAATAATCACACCAACATTTATCGCTCTCTAACCGAGCTTTTTGCCGATGGTTTTGTAGCCCATTTCAGCTTTGTGCAGATCCATTATCTTGTTCCCAACATCGTCTAACAGCTCTGTGGTCTTTCTTATGCTTGTGCTGGAGAGGTTGGGATAGAAGAACTCGATCCTGTGCACAGATGTGCTTTGTATGTGTAATGGGTTGAGACTGGGATTGTCTGCTTTTAGATAAAACTAATCATGCAATCTTTTTCCCACACGAGCAACCAACCAATCTTTGAAAGGAGAATTCTATCTAAGTTAAATACTTATTTCATTCATGCTAATCAGTTTGTAACTAATGTTGTCTATGTTTGATGTGTGATATTGTGGATTGTTTTAGCCAGTATTCCATCAGTCTTTATCAGAATTAAACTACCATAGCAATGAGAGATGGTTTATTTCTTTTTAAGTGAGCAAATCTAATTCTTTCTCCCACTTTAACAGCAGCTGTTAGATTATTGTAGATGCTTTTAGATTTTAGTTGGCATTTTGGGACAACATAGCAAGCAATTGACAGCACAGAGAGCAATTTAGAGCAATGTAAGGTGGAAACATAAATTGGATTTTGTTTTATAAGACCTACAGCAATATCTTATGTTCAGTTAACATAAATACCATAACTTTTCATACTGTTTCATACTTCTGATAATGAAAAGGTTTTAAAAAGCTATAAACTGCAGTCTTGTGGTCGTGTTTCTATGCACATTTATTGTGTGAAAGGATGAGACAGGAATATAGCACACAAACTAACTTATATCAACAGATTGTTTTTCATTCCAATCTTTAAGAGGCATTTTTTACACTTTCTCTCTAAATTTAGGCAACAAACAGCTTCTCAACACTTTGTTTGCATCACTTTGTCAAGAGGTGGGAATAACATCAAAACCTTGGGCTGAAAAAATTGAGTTTGCAATTTTCTCGGTTGTCTGAGCGGTGAAAAGTGAACATTTTCCTTTTGCATCCAAACTTTTCTCTCTTTCCCTCTCTTTCTCTGTCTATTCGTCTCTCTCTTTGTCTCTGTATATGCATACATATACATGTGTATACATATATGTGCATGTGTGTTTATGTATGTATGATTCACTTTTTGCATCAATTAGAAAAACCACAAACAGCAGTTCTGCTTTACTTCATAAGGCAACATTGATGAATATTAATGTTAAAAGGATATTTTACCAATTTTAAGAAGAAGACAGATAACTTGCATAACATAAATGAATAGGATTGAACCCAGGACCTCTAAAAATAATATTTCTCTCCATCTGTGGACCACAGTCTTGAGTCATCTCTGTCTTTCAACATTTGTTGAATCTGAAAGCTGTCCCCTGTCATTCATGCATGTCATTTGTGGATTTTCCAAATAAAACCACCATCTCAGTAATAACCAAGCAGACTCCGAGACACTGTCCCCTGGGGTTTGAACTTATTTTGTTTTCATCATGACTCATTCTTAGCATCAAACACTGAAACAGCAGCAGCTAAAAGGTGATGAAACGTCAAAGGATAGAAATAGATCTGCTTTGATGTTGAACAGCTGACAGACTAAAGCCACACGATGACAGCGAGATCCACCTGTTGATGCCAATAGCTGCAGGCGAAAAACTTTAAGAGAAATTCGGCTGCACATTCAAACCTTTTCCTTCTTCACACAGATTTCTGGAGTGTCAACATTAAGACATAGTAATCTTTGTCAAGTTTTTGGCTTTACTAAACATGTAAAATCCTGAATCCCAAAGTTTCTTAGGTTATGAGTCTTGACTTTTTGCAACTGTCTGACATGCATGATACTTTCCTGGATAAATCCTCACAGCTATTATTCCTTAAAGCTTTGATTCTGCTGGCTTACTGCTTCTTCCTGTTAGTGACATTGATTGTGTACTCAAGTTTACCAAGTATGCCAAGTGTTAATCAGGCACTGATTAGAAGGAGTGGAAGGAAAGAGTTTGAATTGCAATTGATTCACCCTGGCTAAGGACTGAGATTAGTCTCTAAAAGGGGAGAACCAAGAGCTTTAATAATTAACGTATGTTATTGCTGCCCCAGAGTAAAGAATTAAAAGTCAGAGAAAGAGGCCCTAAAACCTTGGCACTTGCTTGCCTCATTTATTATCTGTACAAATTTAAGACTAGGCTCTTGAGGGGATTATTTAGGAGAAGAGTTGTCTAAATTTACAGATATTGAACAATCTGTCTTGAGGCAAAGGAACGAGAAATGTTCATTCTTCGAAAAGATAAAACCCCGGTCCTGCATACCTTCGATTAAGGGTTAGGCTTTTGTTGTAACCTGAGGAAAGCAAAGAGTCTGTGCAAAGTCCAAAAGAACGCCCTTGAAAAACATTGACTTTGGTTCAAATTGGTTCGATGTCTAGGGAGTTTAATGTTGGCTCGCTCAGCAGAAAGATAAAACGGTGCCATTTGCAGGAAATCAAGTCTTGCCAATGGGCAAGAACACTGTGGACAGACTAGGGGTACATATTTCTGTTGCTTTTTTTTGTTTGTTTTACATATTTCGCTTAGTATGATTCTGAGCAGGTGGAAATAAGTGTTGAACACAATGTTCTTGCAGCAAATGTATTTCAAGTGAGGCTATTGACATTAAATTAGCCTGTGATGTTAGGAACATTGTAAGTAATCCACACATATCAAAAGGGGAAATAACCCATGAATATGTTATTTGCAATAAATTTACATAAGACAGGGAATCAGTATTAAACAGGCTTACTGTAGTACATTTTATTATATTGTTGGATCATGAAAATTTCAGAGTATCTCCTGCATGAAGACAGAAGCCACATGCATTGTTCGGATGTGATTATGACTCCTATAAACTCCATGAACTGTTTTCACTTATTATTCTGTGATTAGAGTGTCTTATACATTCTGTTCTTTGATACTTTCAATAGACTCGTATTTTGACTAAAGTCTTTGGACTATTCTTGCAGCTTTGCTTTTGAGAGATTCTTTGGTTTTGTGTTTGGGATCGTTGTCTGGATGAAATCTCGTCACTGTTTTCATCTTCAGATTGTTTTAAAGAAGTTCCCAGTAAACTTCTCAAGTCTTCCTTCCTTCAGCTTCCTCTCTGCCAGTAAGTGCTGAAAAACAACTTTGCTGTATGGTCCTTTTGGGTTGACTTGCAGTGCTATTCCTCTTTCAAACATGGTGCATGCAGTTATTTTCAATGAGTTAAATTTTAGTTTCATCTGACCAGATTATATTATTATTATTATTATTATTACCAGTATTTCATTTCCTTGTCCACATGATCAGCAGTAACCTTTAAAAGAGCTTCACCATTCTTTTCTTAAGCAGTGGAGTCTTGCTCAACAGAGTGTACAGATAGATTTCTTTCTGGTTCCATTCATTGTTTTATTTAAATGGAAAAACTTTACCTCCTAAGTCTAGATCTCTTTGAAGCTCTCTGCAAGTGGCCAAAGGTTCATAGACAAGGCTTGCTCTTAATTTGGTTTATCCCTCTGTCTGGAATCTTGCAAGGAGCACTTGGTTGATTAAATGTTCTTTTTTCTCCTCGAGTATGGTCTCCAGTCCTCGACGGCTGGTGTCCTTCAACTTTTTTAGGTGTCCCAAATCCAACACACTTCAAAACATCGAATCCCCTTCACTTAAGTTACATAGAGCAGTGGGGTTCTTTTTTTACCCTGCTCTTCCAGGCGTACTGCCCTGCATGCTTTAGATGCTTCCCTGCTTTAACACACTTGATTCAAATTATTGAAGTTCAGCAAGAGCATGTTAATCAGCCGTCTATTGAAATCAGGTGTGCTGAAGCAGGGGGACATGCAGAACTGTGTGCCTTGAGGACCAGTGTTGGAAAACACTGCTTTAGAGTCCTGTTAATGACCTAATTATGGGATTCAGGTGTTTTGACACAGAGACACATCTAAAAGTAGCAGGACGCCTGTCCTCAAGGACTGGAGTTCCACTTCTGTGGTCTAAACATTGCTCTCTGCAGCACTCAGTTTAGAAATATACCATCAGTGATTTGCTACAATCAGATTTAGAAACTCTTGAGAGGGCCCTTTTCTGCCGAAATGCTTCTTCTGTGGCGTCTTGGTAACGAGAAACCTTTTTACAGGCCATGAATTCAAACTATAAACCAGCAGATATTAATTAGCACTGAAAGGAGCAGGATTGCTTTGAAAACGACAGATTTCAGCTATTTCAGTTTTTCCATTCAGCTTCTGTACTGTGTGTGTTTCATACTTATTCTCTGTGATATTCCGTTATGTGCAAGTTTATTTATAATCTTGTGTGCTTTTTAATTACTTCACATGCATGGATTACCGTGAAATACGCATTTTCCCCACTTTACATTAAACTGTTTGACTCACAGGGAAACAATCTACATTACAGGCAGGAAGCGATAAATCACTAAAAATAAAAATCTGTCTCTTTCTTTCCTTTAAGTACCATGACTCCTGGAGATGAAATATGTCATGTTTTATGCAGTTTGGCTTCTTAGACTGAAATAATGTAGCCATACGAGCCCTACAGGGACCATTATCATAGAATTTTCTCTTTTTTTAGCTCCATTTATCTGCCTCTCTGCAATTCTTATGCTGTCTGTTCTCGACATCTGTGACACAGGTAATGGATATCCACTGTTTGGAGGGAGCAACTAAATTGAGGCATTTTTCTTTATGCTATTTCCTCTCCTCAGAAGACACTGCCTTGTGTTCCTTGTAGTCATATTGTACAGTCTTTGTGCTGCTAATACTTCTTCTACAATCTAGACTAAAGCAGTTGTATTACTGCATCATCTTCCCTTCAAAGTGTTTTTAGATACACTCCCCTTCATTCCTTCTTGGCTCATCCCTCATTTGGCTGTTTATTTTTTCAGCTGCCCCCCATCTTCCTTCCTTCACTCCCTCTCTCTTCCTCATCTTGTCTCTCCTCTGTTCTTCTCCCCAATGTACATCTCTTATCTCTCCTAGTATCCCTACCTTATAAATAATTGATGGCCCATCTTTCACTAGCCTTGTGTAGCTAAAGGGCGACTGAAGTCCTGAGGACAACATCAATGCTAAGCCACAAGTACACCCATTTTTTGTGCACCGACTACTTGCAACAGTTTCGCAGGAGTCACTCTTAACTAACGACCTACTTAGATTTAAGTAAAAAAGTATTTTTTCTGTCTGTTTTTAAAATAGCAGAACTTCAGACGAGTTCTGGCTTCAGCCAGTCCACTAGACATAAGAGCTGCATTCATTCTTACATCACTTTGGAGATAGCTTGCATGTGGGTGTCTGGTCCACTTATACTGGTGCTTGTACAATTCTGGTCTGGTTTATAGACAAGTTGTTTTATTTTATTGTTGCAAGAAATTACATTGTGCGTCATTTGTTGTTCCATTCAAAGTTCCCTTTCATCTCAGTTTCTTTGATGCATCCTCTGTAACAAATGTTTAGTTTTGATCCAAGTGCAACATTTGATTTATTTTTAGCATAATTCCACACTAACTAAAGTAATCAACTGGTATAATAAACAAAATGTCAAATTATCATATAAAACTCACAACTAAAAACATCCAAATAGTTATGACTAAACAAATGTGTTGTCATGAACCTTGGAATATATCAGCAGTGACAATTTCATATTTTACATATATTTTAATCAGTTAGATGTTATTTATTTTTAATTTAGCTTTCCAAACTATTACAAAGCTCCTAAAGTCTGTTGTTTCTCTAAGATTTATGTCCAGATGTATTGACCAAAAGTTCCTTAAATTAATCTAAAAAATTATTTTTGTTGCATTTGTTTGTCTTGAAATATAATGATTACTTGCATTTTGTCCACAACAACATTGATAGATTTTGCAAAAATTACATTTTCTTCTTTGTTTACACCTCAAAAACACACTGACTTTCATGAGAAAAAACTGACTTTTAAAACAGAGTTGGGGACCGTTAAGGATTCAGCCCAGCATTTCCCTTGGCTAAAGATGTCCGGAAAAAGGTTAGCTGCAGCTCACCATAACAATGACATCCAGAACCTATGCATATTTCAGAGATGTTTGTATTGTTAGCTATTTCACAGTGTAGAGAACGGACCTAAAAAATTACCACAGCTGGAACTAGATCTGGACCTGGGGTTTCTGTTTTGTCTTCAGGCTGATATTAACACTGCGACACATCTAGCGGCTACTTGTTATGTTTTAAGTGTTGATCTTACGTCGTTGCTTTCATGTTAGCCAGTTTTAACATGAAAGTTTGTGATGAGCTCCTCTAGCAAATTGTTCTGTTTTGATGATGTGTACGCCTTCAAAAACTGGTGTGATAATTTACCATTAGTTGCTTATTATCTTATACCAAAAATATGCACAAAAATCCCTGAGGAGAAATTTGAAAAATAAATATATAATGAATAAATGACACTTTTTCCAGCTGGTCTGAAATGCTGCTCAGCTGGATGTGTCACCATGATTCTGTGCTGAAGAAAGGCAGACAACCAAGCCCATACAAAATGAATCATATTAGATTAAATCTAAATCTCGCACAGAACGTGGTGATTTCACATTTAAAGAGCAACATATGCATACACTTATTTTATCTGGAATACATGGAGACCATTCATTCATTTTTAAGATGTTTTTTTTTTGTAAATTTGAGGGTCACGGATTTGTTTTAACAGAATAAAAGACAGTTGAAAATTATATCTGCGTTTTTGATCTACCCCTTTCCAGTCAGACAATACATAAAATAAATTAGTCAGCTTTGAAACAAAGAAGGTTTCAATTTATTTATCATTTCAGTTAGGTTGGAAGTAAAGTTAAATACAGTCTGCAAAGTTTCTGTGAGAATATTCTGCCAGCATTATCCAGGCTTAAAGAAAAGCAGCTGTTCACGATGAATTCCTGTTGCTCCCATTGCAGCCGAGAAACAATGCAAACCAAGAATGTCTAAAAGTTAAAAGTTTAAATTTATGTTTACTAAAAGTAAAATATAAAGTTGAAAAGTTCCTTGATTCAACTGAGAATGACTTAGCATTTTTAAAGACTGTTCCACACTGACCCTGTCGGTTCATCTCTCTCTCGTTGGATTGCATTTTCCCACATTTCTACATCTATTTTATTGAACAGAGCTTTTCTAGTGTTATTTAAAGGATTACAGTAAACTCTCAGGTGACCTCAGTGATATCAGAGTTGTTGTAAAGGTACATAATGCATGTGTGTAGATGTAGTAATGACTCTAAAGAAAGAATAAAGAACGAATAAACTGAGCTGAAACACAAGGATCATCTTTCCCAAGGGCTGTTGACTCAGTTTTCCGACACCAGCCACCAGTTTCTCCAAACTCATGCCTGAAGGGATGGTATTGATCTTTGATAAATCTGCAATGAATAAAGCCATTCTCAAATGCATTTGGAAACTAGTTTGACATGATGAAATTTCCTGGCATCACAGAGTGCAGGAAAGAAACCTCTTCCGAAAGCAAACCAAAGAAAGTGTTAGACACACATCCTCCCCAAACACTGTGATCTCACAAGAGCAAATATGCAAGTATTTTAAGTATTCATTATTTACATCCTCGTTTGCTTGCTTTTCTGTCTGCTTTTCCGTTGCCTGAGGTGACTCGCTGTGTTATTTGGCACATTTACAGTTTTATATTCGGGGAATCCTGTCATAAATGTGACCTACTTGTAAATAGTAATGCTTTGTGGACAGAAACTCCAGCTCTGTTTCATTTAGAATCTGCAGCTAAAAGCCTTTTTATTTGTTCACTGACTGATTTAAACGGAAATATCATGAGGTCTCAGCAGATTGAAATGTATTCAGGAAGAATCAGACTGCAATATGAGGTAGGAGGAAGAAATTATTTATATTATCGAACAACAAAATTCTGAGAGATGAGATTCAGCATTTAAATTAGACTTAGCAAGTTGTATGTTTTTTCTGCTTGCTGATTAATATGTTACTTTAAATGGGTGTATTTCAATGAGTTTTTAAAGTTTGTTTTTGACAATTCAAAGCTTACAGGAAAATCCGGTTTGGTTCAGTGTTTTTTATCTTGTTTGTTTAGTTTCACATGGCCGAGCGTGTAGGTCTAAACAAAACCCACATTGACCTGCATCTATTTGCTTTATTGAACGGCAGCTCTGCAACATCCCATGAAAATCCAATTTGATCTCCTCACTTCTGACCTTGGTTTATTTGTTCTAATGCTACATGAAAAGTGCAGCCTGAAACTGAGCAGATTGCTGGTTTTCTCTCTTTTTTACTGAACTCAGTTTGAAAAGTCCAGAAAATGAGCCACATATTGATCAAAATGTACTATTGTGCCATGAAAGCTTGAAATATATCTATAGCTCTTGCAGTGGACAGCTAAAAAAGTATTTGCATCTTTACTGTATTTATACCATAGTTCATCAAAAAGTACTCAAAAACCAAAAACAATTAAAATAATCTGATATGGTGTGATAGTAATAATAACATGGGTATGAAATTGTTTGGGATAAAATGGCAGTGACTAAGAATGGTAGCACAAATGGTGTTAGAGCTGATAAAAAGCTCTTTATATCCTAATAATAGCTTCACCACTGTTTAGGACAGAAAATATTTTTGAAAGGAACAACTCAAAATTATATAACAAGAGAAAGAAACCAAAAAAAAAGTCCTCCTGTAAAGTGAAGCTCATAAATATATATCAGATTAAAAAGTTGTAACTTTGCGGTGTTTAGAAAACTAATAAGAGTTGATAGAACATTTAGTTTTTTATTTTTGATGGCATTATTTCTGCTAAAATTAACCGCAAAGAAAACCTGCAAGACTAAAACAAGACGGGTTCCAGTGTAGAACCTTGAGGAACTCCTTATGTAAGCAGTGGAGTAAAAAACACACCAAAAAAAAAACTGTCTGACATTTTAGAGGATGAAAAGGTCAAAGACTGCTTGCATTTTGCTATACAATATGTATATTTTTAATTATTTCATATATATGTTTTATTTCCATAAATCATATAACACATTTAGGCCAGTCTACTTTAACAAAAATACAATTATGACTGCAACCAAACCAAATATGGAACAACTTCCTTTGTGAAGGCCACCATCATTTATAAAATTATTCTTTAATTGTTTTTATATAATGTCCCCGTAAGAAAAGGTGAAATATCAGTGCACAAACACACCCTATCAATATTCACCAGTTTACAAAGATTTGTTTCATAGATTTCAATAATTGGTCATTCTAGAAATTGCTGGACTTCATTGGCAGATTTCTTGTAATAATTTTTTTTTCTTTTATTATTTTTCTGTGCTTGTTTACTGTCAGTTTACCTGAAATTTTGAAAAAGCAGCTATTGACAACATAAACAGATGGCTCCAGGTTTTCTACGGTGTTTGTTGAAAACTGAATTTAAAATAAATTCAATGCAGTTTATTTGTATAGCACCAATTTCCAACAATGCTCATCCCAGAGCACTATACAGACAAAGTGAACAGGTCTTCCAAAGGAGTGTATATATACATATATATGTGAACAACAGTTTGCTTCTGTTGGTTCCTTCCTAACAGATGGCACTGCAGATTTTCTTGAGAGTCTGTGTGCTTATTTGTCTCCTCTTGAGCCGAAACCATTTGCTGCTGTAAGAAAAAGAAAATGGAAATATCTAATGAAAACTCTGCCAGAGCCAATAGCGATGTTTGTTCAGTTATCTCTTTTTAAAGCAGGCCCCTTTCCCTCTCACTCTGTTTTCTCCAGATTGATCGCTATGCTCAGAGGGATTTGAAGAAGGGCCTGCAGCTTTTCGGCACCGAAGGCAACGTGGGTTTGACCAACGCCTGGATGATCGTACAAACTGATGTAAGATGTGAAATGTCTGTACTAAGTGCATTGAATTGGGGAGGTGATAAAACACTTAGGTCATGTTGCTTAAAAAAATATGTGCATACCATTCAATATTAACCTCGGCACCATTTAGCTACATAAGTTAGAGACTCTTCTGTCAAAAGAGATACATGACACTATGACTGCATTATTAATGTGACAAGGGTTATTTTTGCTTTCGACATGGTTTCACTTTATGTGACACACAGAAACACTATTTTGCAATGCATGTCCTCATGGAGGGCATCATTTATATTATAGTGTCATTGTTTTTGTCAACGAATGGATCTGGATATTTAAAAGCCAGCTGAAAAAAACATATGAATAACGTCATACAGTGACTCTTAAACATGCACACATCCCTTTGGTAAGCAATTTACAATCTATTCCTGCTTAATGCTGATATAAAAAATTCCCCTCTCACCCTCCGTGGGTGGTCTCTTTCATCCTCTGAGCTCGGGTCCTCTACCAGAGGCCTGGGAGCTTGAGGGTTCTGCGCAGTTCTCACACTCACTGGCGACTGGCCAAGGCTTGGAACCTTTGTTTGGCAGTTTCGAGTG
>NW_006800173.1:436574-456815 GCF_000485575.1 Poecilia formosa
ATGGTTTACGTCATCATCATAGTCTAGTCAAGGCAGATTAAGTTGTGAATAGTTACACCAGCCAGCTTTAGTCCCAAAACTGTCTGTTTTATAAATAGAAAGTTTTGCATAAAGAGGGATTTGATTTCTTAGGCTCAAAGTGCCGATGTATTCATCCAAAACAACAAAAGAATGGAAAGAGGAAAATTGGGGCTTTTTTGATGTCCTCTTAATCTCTAAGGTCTCGAGAACTTTAGCAAGGTAGAGTAGCCAAATATTGCCAAGTCGTGATGTGGGATGCTGCTGGACTAGAAGAATGTATCATAAAATGAAATGGAAAAAGTGATTCAACAAAGTATTAGCATAAAAGTGTGCACACCTTGGTATGCAGGATGTAATTGCAAAAGCCTGGAATTTTAATAGGAGTGTGTACATTTCTGAAAGCCACTGTAGTCATCCTTCTTTGGCACAATTAAAGTGTAGAGTTGCTTTGTCTAAGAAGGGTGGTAAAATGCAGTGAAGGAATATAATGCAAACATCATAGCTAATCTTTGTTTCCAGCTCAAACTTTGATGTGCGTTTTCCTTTTGTCTTTTTCTTTTTTTTCTATTTCCTCTGGAAAGAAAATACAATATGAGAGGCAAAGATTGGGAATTAAAGGCGGATGCTGCAGCTGAAAAAAAACCCTTTGGGAGACTTCAAATGATAAATTGCACTCTTCGGGGCTCTTGAATACATTGCTGTAGCTCGTAGTTTTAATCCATTAGCCAAAGTTTGACTCTTGATTGCATGTGTGTGTGCCCACATGCAATCAAGTGCCTGGTAGGTTCGCTGTTTGCGTTTGTGTTTGCATCTGCGGCAAATGAACAGACATGACAGTGGAATCTATTGCTATGCAAATCAATGCAGGTCTACATCGCTTCGTGTGGATGATAACCTGCAGAGCTCTTATTTTCTCTGCATTCAGGATGAACAGAATCTGCATGAATAAGCCATCGTTTGAAACCGTAGGTACGCAAATATGAGTGTGCGCTTTTATCCCTGTAGGATCAGCGCCGCTGTCTACTGGAGAGGAAGACCATTAAAACGCAGCTCTCATTCTGTTACTCCCTTCTTCCCAAACCTCTTTCATTCATGCTGAGTCACTGAATGAATAATAAGGCACATGTCCTCGGACCAAAGGACACCTTGGATAATATTTATAGCCACTTGCAGGACAGTGTATGTACAGTTAATGTTGAATATTTACATGCACTATAATAAGACATGTGACCTTTTGTTCTGTAAATCAGACACCACCTTTCCTGCTGGAATCATTTAGGACTGCCAAGATTATTTCTGTTTGTTAAATGCCATATTAACAAGAAGTTATTTGGAGATTTTTTATATTCAAATTTCTTCACATTCAGAAGTGTACATACATTTCTTTTGTATTTGGATAGCAGAAAGTATATGATCTTAGTCAAACATTTTGGATATCCTTTCTGAAGCTTCTCACTGTGGTTTGGTGAGATTCCTCCTCACCAAACCATCAACTTTGTTTTCCTTCAGTCTACTTTCGTACGAATTTGATCCTGAAATCGTCTTTTTTGTTTGTTAATTTTGTTTGTGTGTTGATCTTGGAGTATTGACTTCTTTTTTTCTAAGTTGCCCTTCAGCCCATCTTATTTCCTTGCTTCACTCTACACAATGACACACTTTTTCCCCAATTTAATCAAATGTTGTGAAATAACTTCTTAGATGTTTGAAAAGAATAAACTTTGGGCCTTTTCCAAAACGTCTAGAGGCAATTTAAGCTTAATTTATGACATCTGGATTTGAAGAATAGAATAAAACTATTTATCATTCTACTAAAAAGGGAAATTACAGGGATCAAGTGCTAGTTTTGGATAAGGGTTGTAGTTTTGAGTAAAAGAGTAAACTGTGGAGAGTCATAACACCCTTAATTATTTATAATCTTAGCAGGGAATACTTGAAGTTCATCTTTCGTTTTTGAAAAATTGCACACCTGATCTACTCATCAAGTGGGTGAGCAAGTTGTAAATTAACACGAGTTTGTCATTCTGTGCATGTAGTGCAGAAGGGAGGCGCTCCAGCAGCAAGGGACACTTTATCATTTCACTGATGAATCGGATTTCACTGAAAGTCATGATGTCCTCTTATCAAAAATCCATAACAATTACAATGCAGAAAGATGTAGATTAAAAGAAATAGGTGAGTTTCAAAACTGTAAAAGAAGGTTTGGAAAAAATGTGCAGGAGAAGCCAACGTCAGACATGTTTCGCAAATATAAAATACATCAGTCTTATTCCTGGTGGCGGGAAATGGTATAGCTCCCATATCATAAAGTATTATCATAAAGTAGAGATTTGAAGTAGTTGCCTTAATATTCCATAACTCTGCTCCTGTTTCTTGTACAGTTTCGTTGCTGTGGAGTCACCAACCACACAGACTGGTTTGAGGTTTATAATGCCACCCGAGTCCCAGACTCCTGCTGCCTGGAGTACAGCGACAACTGTGGACTGGACAACCCAGGAACTTGGTGGACTGCAGTAAGTTGGGGCATAATAATCAGTAGAGTATATGTAAAAGCATATGGAAAAAAGTGGGGGGTTTCTTCCTGTGACTGTTTAAAGAAATCTGTTTAGATTATAGGTGAGTCTCTAGATTCCACCGTCACACTTTCTTGCAGCGCCTTGCAAAAGCATTCTTGCCCCTTAATTTTTTTCAAATTACAACCACAATGGAATACTGTATGTATTTTATTGTGGTTTTATATGAAACACCAGAAAACAATAATGGCTTACAAATGATTTTAGATTCATATCTGCAGACCTGCAAACTGTGGCTACTACTAAAATCTAAATACAATAAAGTGCTTTCAGAAACCAGAAGTGTAAATAATTAAGAGTCCTGCCTTTTATATCTTAAAATCAATTTACCTGTTCTGCCAAAACATCAGAGGTTGGTCAAAAACTTGACAGAGGGAGGAAAACCATCAGCAAAGTAAAAAAAAAAAAAAGCAAGATTTTCCTAATGATTAAAAGAAGTAATTAGCGTATATATCAAAACATGATCCACAACCCAACTCCTAAAGATAATCCCTAAAATCAATGCACAATCTAAAAACCAAATACAAAGCTTATCTGCTTAGCAATAGAATGAAAACTCCACATTGTGAATAACAATGCTGGGGTCATAGGAGGATCTGATGAGAGGGAGGAGAGAGTGTTAATCAAACAAATTCAGGTCATTCTGTGGCACGAGCAGCATGGCGCCTTAAACAGCATGATTCATAGAGAACATCTGCTTTCCTATCTATGAAACCCACAATCTCCTCCCGTGCCCAGCATGTTCCACAAAGACAAATGAAAATGCAATAAAAAAAAGAACCAACACATAGCAGCAAACCATGTAGCAACAGAAAAGGTGCTCTACTCCGATGATAACAAAACAGAACTTTTTTTTTTTTTGTCTATCCATACAAAGAGAAAAAGTAATACAGCACAAATCTGAACACACCATCACTGCTGTGAAACATGGCAATGATGTGGGTAGGATTTTCTGTAGCAGGAACAGGGAAGCTGCTCAGTGTCAATGGGATGGATGAAGCTAGATGGTATTCCTTGGTATTCCTAGAAAAAATGCAGCCAGAGTTACAACAAAATAGGTCAGATCAAGCCACGTTCATGCTTTAGAATGGCCCAGTCAAAGTTCAGACCTAACCCAAAATTAAGAAAATTCTAAATTGATGTTCAAGATTGGTGTCCAATGAAGCTTGAGCTGTTTTGTAAAAATGGTCAAATATGCTAGTCTCCAGAGATGCTGTAAAAAGCAGGAATTGAGTCAAGGTGACTGAATACAAATGCATTTAAAACATTGACAACTATCAACCTTTTTCCTTCTACTTTACAGTAATGCCTGGGTGAATTTAGTCACAGAAAATCTTAGTTAAATGCATTTTCAGAATTGTAACGTGAATCACATCTGGAGACCTTCAAAGAGTATCTTTGCAAGGTACAGAGTGTTTGTTTTAAGTGCATTTTGTGTTTCTATCCCTGTCTGGGGTCAATTTTATACAACAATCAATATTTTAAATGTTTGCCAGAAAAGAAAAAAAAAGGCAATTCTGGACCTTCTGGATGCATTTGTAAAAATTATTTCAGGCATCCACAAGCAAACAGCTGGGCCAAGAAACTTTTATTCATTATTACTAATACTGAATTTGCCACATTTCCCAAAAGGGTTGACTGCTGCTGCTACTAATGTTTTATTTAACACATGATTAGCTTTAGCGTTATTTCGTTTTAGGCAGTTGTACCGCATGGAGAGTTGTTTCACTTTCAATTTCTGTTATAATATGTTTAAATAAACCTTAGCACAGAATGTGAGATGCATGCACATTTTCAGGCCTATGGTCTGTTGTGTATCTCTTTAAGAGCACTTATTAAAGGGTCACAGTGATGAATAATCCTGTCCCAATAATGTGAGCCACTAAAACCAAAGTAGAAACCATAAAAAATGACTGATCTACAAAAGGAAGCTTCACAGCAGCATACGGCACCATGACTGTTAAACAGCAGGCTCAGAGGAATAGAACAAGTTCTGTCATTTTCTAAGGAATGAGGAGCTGCGTTGCTACAGTGTGGACACTATGGAAACGCATTAGTCTCCATGTAATTTAGGAGCACTAGAAGTTGCCACTAATGAGGAAATTGAGCGTGTTCAGATAATATATTTGGACAGATAGAATTAGTTGTTTTATTGCACCTTAATGAAGAACTAAAATTACTCCACCTTCATGTGGAACTGTAAATCAAAGCTGCAGACTGTAGAAATGACTGTGTTAATGTAGCTATTAAATCTAATGTAACACCTTTCCCATATGAGTGTCCACTTGCTCCCTTAGCATTCTCCGTACAAACTAGACATTGAAGCTTCACATTATTTCAAGTTCTAAATAGAAACCTGGCAAAAATTACTTTTTGACTTCTTCATACAAAATGTTTTGCACCAAAAGAAGGAAATTGAAACCTTTTTTAAATAAAATCCCTTCTGATATTCCCCTTTCTCCTCTGAAGTCTTAAAATAAGATTTGTTGAAGCCGTCTTTTGCTCCGGATTCTCATCTCTGAACAGTCTACTGTGGTTTCAGAAGTCTAATCACAGTCAGCCTTAAACAATGATCTTCTCTTGGCAGCTGGGGCTTCTTTGCCCTAAGCTTTTGTCTGCTGTGACACACTAAACCCGAGGCTTCCAGTTTTATGCGCCCTTAAAACAATGGATTCGCACACAAAATTGGAGTGACAGTAAGAATGGCGGACCTTTTTGTTCTCCTAAATTATACATTTGGGGTTAAAATTCAAGACATGCTTTTTGCTCCTTTATGAAGTAAACAAGAACAAACTTTTGCTATCTGGAAAACCATTTTAACTATGATATGGAAAAAGTAACTTAAATCAGTGCTTTTGCTGTATTTCTATCCATTAATTTATTTGTCTGTATGATCATCAATCCATTAGATCACTGAAGCAACAAGTTCAAGAATACCTCTGACTGGTAGCGCTCTTCATATTCTGATAGTTTCCAAATATTCACAGACCAGAAAAGATATCACACTCTCTCCAGTGAGTTTGAGTCTGCCTCAGGTTCTGCTCCCAGTGGGAAGTCCCAAGAAAGAATCCAAAGAAAGGATGCTAGGAGGCATCTTGCTACGGTGACTGAACCACCACAGCTGACTTATTTTGAATCACTGAATGACTTTATTCCCTGCTACTCACGGATGCCTGAGCTCTTCACTCTCTACCTCTGAGGCTAAGCTCAGGAACTTTGCAAGAAGTTAATTTTAGCCACGTGGATCTGGGATCCAGTTATTTCAGGCATTAGCTACATTTTATGACTATAGATGAGGCACCGGTGGAACATCATCTGCAAAAAGCAAAGATCTGACCTTGAGGTTCCTGACTCACATATCCCTCTCTCAACGATGACACCTTGAAAATCTCCAATAAATGCTACAAACAAATTCAAAAACTAGGGACAACCTTATGGTAGCTTTTAATAGGACTGGATAGTCACTAAATGTGCTTGAACACAACCAACCCCTATGGGTGCCTCAGCTATTTTGGTAATGATACCACTTTTCCTTGGACAAGATGGATCGAAAGCCATTTTGGAGACTTAAAAAGACTCAAACATTTTTTTTCTTTGGACAGCTGCTGAGTTTTAACACTTTTTTCAGTGAGGTCTCAATCTCCTTAAGAAAGAGATAAAAAAAAATAACTGCAGCATTTAAAAGCATGTAACTTAATGGTCAGATCAATGCTCAGTCTGTACATGTTGACGACTTAAAACAACTTAAAACAGTAAAATAAATTTTTAAATATATCTGTATTCATAAAGTTGAAAATATTTCCAAAAGATAAAGAAGTAACAGATCCCTAAAATGTATCCACAAAATGGAAAAGGTTACACAGATCCAATGGCATTTGTCTTTTTTTTGTTTTTGTTTTCATTTTTGCCTCACAAATTAAAAAAGTTAAGCTTTACATTCAAAATATTCACACTGCGTTTGGAGTGGTCATCCTCAAATAAACCACATCTAAGACAGATGTGCATATGATGCATGTATGAAAAACACAGCCATGAATTACAGAGGATGCATTCATTTACTAAACATCAGCGCTCCTCAAATTAAACAGATGGGGGGGGGATGTGTCAGGGTAGCAGCTGAGCAAACCGCAGACAATGATTATTGTGATACTTTACCAAAGTATCTTTACATCATAATAATCTGCAAGCAGGAGCAGTGAAATAAAAAATGTTGTTTGAAGTTCATTATCATCATCAGGGTCTTAAGAGTATGACAAAAATGAGATAGTCCAGCAGTGCAAATGCTATCAAAGAACGTCATAATGAGTGAAGATGATGAGGGAAAATTGGCAATGACGCCTGTGTTTATCATCTAATAATGCTGTTGCTACAAAATGGTAAATGGGCTGTTTCAGAAAGCACGTCGAGTGTGCCAGATGCCGCCTCAAGAAGCGTTTCAGTTTGTCAACCTGCAGATTGAGTGGGTGGAACTTCACTTTTTTAAACATGTCACACCTTGTGGGTTGTTTTGTCGCTTGACATCCATACAGTATAGAATATGAGAAGGTATTTATATTGAAACCATGTTTTGAGTCTTCTGAGCCAAGAAAGTTCATGTATTTTATAAGTAGATGTTCAAAAAGAAGAGAAGAGAAAAGCATAATGAAAATGAAATGAAAATTGACAAACTTGGCACTCTGTGCTTGTAAAGCTCTGACTACAGTACAGACATTCTCAAATAAAGTGACTGTATTCAACTGTGTTGAACGAGTTACCGTTAATTGATAGGTGTATTTCATGCATTTTCTGTTAGGTGAATGTACTGAGTAACTTCTTCAGCATTTTAAATTGTGCTCAGGTTAAATCTGGATAGAGGGAGTGTGTGAGAAGTTTGACGAAACAAATCACCATTCAGCATGCAGCTTCTACTTTCATGAAACCTGCAGGGTATTTTCCCAGAATTCATAGTATTTTTTGTAAACTTACAAAACCCTTTCTGGAATTTTCAATCATATTTGAGAAATTACATGTGGTTTAGACATAATTTGCAGCTCGCTTTCTGGAGATACCCCAGAAATCTGTTGGAAATTGTAGTTCCTCGACATTTATAGGACAGGGTGCATTCTGGTTGTTATTATATCTTCTAGTTGTTAACTGTTTAATTTCTGGAAATCACAGATTAGTTGTTTAGTATTTATAAGATACTCCCCTGTAACTTGTACTTGACAGAAAGTTCTGGTTATTTTCTGGAAATTCCTAGAACTTTAAGGCTATTTTCCCAGAACCAACAAATAAAAACAAAGCATAACTTGCTGTTACGACTAGCTCAAGGTCATAACAAAAACGAAAGACCATGCCGTGGTTAAAGTGCATACAAATGAATACTAACAAAAACAACAATGGATTGTGGATATTAGTGGTGTAATGCAAATGCTTGGATGTGTTGCAAGAGTGCATATGAAAGTGTTGAGGTGCCAAAACAGAGACAAACTCAAAAGTGTAAAAAGGAGGGGAGCTGAGGCCTGGCCACCAAACATCGCAAGCGTCAAGCGGCAGAGTGGACGCTGAGGGCGACCCAGAAGACGGAGACAGCCAGGTTCAAGTACTCTGCGCTCCAAATGAACAAATCAGCAGCACCTGTAGAGGGGAAGAGCAAAGACAGACAAGACCTGCAACTCAGGCCCAACAAGGCCCAGGGCCGTAACACTTGCTTTAAACCATTAAGCGTTTTGATTTTGTACTTCTTTTTGTATTTTTCTTAGTTCTATATTATTTACTTTACACTTAAAATATTCTACTGGAATGCAACTACAGTGCATTTCTCTATTTGATTTTTAATTCTATCTTTGTCTTTCAGTCTCTCACATGAGTGATTTAATTTCATTTGCTTTTGAGCTTATACATTTACTGTTATTGTGATGCAAATATTTTGAAGCATTTACATCAGGGAATGTTTCCTTCTGAGAAATGCTGTGATAATTTCTCAAATGTTGAGGATGCAGCAAGCAAAGTGCCAAACAACAGAAAAAGATCAATTATAAATGTCTACCCCTAATTAATAGGTGTTTTTGTATGGATGAGTTAATCAAATGAAAAAGTTGCATGCTAGAAACAGATCAGTCCTTTTTTTAAAAGAAATATTTATTTTTTAATCTTAACTTTGAGACGATTCTTGTAGAGAATGAACTTGCACTGGGGATATTTGCCGTATTACAACTAGGATTTGAGAAGCAGCTTCAAATCATGGTAAAGTTCTGCTGTTTAAAGCAGCAAAGCATATGCTCATTATGTCATGTGTTGTGGAGTTGTTGGAGGACCCAGCTGCAGGAAGGGGGACAGCAGGATCATGTTTGAGGTGATTTACAGGAAACACAACCAAACGCTAAAGAAAGAACGAAGAGACGAGAGAATATGGAGTACACAAGAGCAAACACAAGGGCAAATAACAAAGAGATCTGTCAAAGAGTGACTGAGACAAAGATGCTACATTGCTGTGGAGGTTGATTGCTGGGAGCAAGTGCAATTTATCAACAGATGCGTTGGAGCTTAGGGAAAACAGGAACTGAGGCAACTGAGGGAGAATGTCTGGAATAAACAGCATGAATACACAGAAAAACTAACTAAACAGAACACTTTGCTCAACTAATGGCCTAAAAAGTGACAAAAAACAATGAACATGTGTAACAAGAAAAACATAAGGAAAGTAGGACAAATTACACAAAAAAATCCAGTCTATTAAATGAAACATCAACTAAGTACTACAGTGAGAGAAAAAAACTCAAACCAGAGTTTTTATATACGACCAACTTAAACTACAGAAGCTTCTGGAAATGAAAAAAAAAAAAAAACTAAATATGGATTCCAACGTAATAAAACAAAAGCATTTTTACTGTCTTGGTCTATGTAAGACCAAGACATAAGATGCATGTTGAAGATGCTGGTTGCAGGTTTAGAAAGTGTGTTTTCTGAGTCAAAGGCTTTCCAGGAACAAACTGTATCCGTTCCCAACCTGTGAGCTTTTTCAGCACGTTTCTGAAAGCTGTTCTCCACGAACCACTGAAAATAAAATAAACGTGTTTTGATTCCTGCAGGAAATTTTGTTGGCTTCCATGTAGACCTCTGAATTCCAGCTAAAAAGGGCCACTTTAACCAAGTATTTGTGAATGTTGTGTATCTGTTAATTTGTCACCTCTGTTCATGCCATGTCTCCGTTCCAACAAATAGCTGCATTCACATCTTGCAAACACCTCCCAATTTGAGACATCTTTTTATAATTACATTCACATTCCCATGCCGCCTGTGCTTTGCCAGTAACATCCGATTAAATTCATCTTGTCAAGCGTCTCGGATTGAAATCAAATCCACGTTCACTCCAGTGATTTCTCAATTGAGTTTAATACTGACGAAGAGAAGTCAGGCGTGCCATTCAAGGCCAACGACTTAATGTTACTGAAGTGTCTTGAGGCAGATATAAACATTTCCTTTTCCTCGTGCAAAATTAATAAAAACATACAGCATTTCAGTTTTACGATGAACATGGTAGAAATAAACAGCCTGTGCAAGATACGTGTGGAAGACAGGTACAGAGTGGCAATATTTCTGTCAAAGCACAAGAAATACTTTTACTTTTTCTTTTATTGTTAGGCAGAAAATGAAATCCTCAACCGTGTGATGATGTGAACCCACAATGAGGCAGTTTGAAGGCTGGATTGATTCGTGCAGACAGAAATAGGCAGGTCTCAGCAGCAAAGAGTGAGCTGTGGCAACGAAGGCTGGCACAATTAAGTCAATGAAAGCAAATTAAAGTACAGGGGCTACATTCACAGAGGCAGAAAGATACAAGGATCAGTTTTAGTTCAGCAGCAGTTTACTGTCCACAGCAGACGAACACTTGCACATATTTTTCTAAGGAATTGAAGGACAAAAATAATTAACCTGAGTCTGAACTCAAAAGTTATTGGTTAATAATTCTAGGTTGTAAAACTGTTTTTTTCAGAGCATAAATAGATTTCTGCTCTTTTACAGCCTTTTTCCAGGGTTATCGCATTTTTGACTTCATCTATTCAGTCTGACTTTTAATTTATTTACTAACCCATATAATTTATTATTTCATTCAGATCCTTGCGACTTTTATATTATGTTTTAATATTTGGTATTAATCATGACAAGTAGTGCTGTAACAATCTCTTGGGCTACACGTTTTGTGTTTGTAACTTTGGTCTAGTTAAGGTTTGTTTTTTAGTGATTATGATATGCTTAAATTTGCAATAATTCTTGTGTTTTGTTTCTCTGTCTTCCCTGGTTTACTCACTGCTCTTTCTCAGTGACTTTGGTTTATAGTCTAC
The DNA here is from genome assembly GCF_000485575.1 of Poecilia formosa. Classification (NCBI taxonomy): domain Eukaryota; kingdom Metazoa; phylum Chordata; class Actinopteri; order Cyprinodontiformes; family Poeciliidae; genus Poecilia; species Poecilia formosa. The sequence goes on from NW_006800173.1 coordinate 447,490, forward strand.
CATAAATGTTCCTTCTATGTCCATTTACTTGTCTGTCGTTCATTTAGTATTTCAGACTCCCAGGTGTGAAAACTGAATGTTTTGAATAATCCACACCTGCAACATGACAGATGTGGCCTTCAAATAGTAACTGTTTTTATACTGAGATGAAATTACACATATGGAGACTATTTAGTGATTAGGTATGTTGTTTTCATTTGGGCGTATTAGGTTAAAGGGAGGAAACACACATGGAAGCCATACATTGGGTTTTTATCTGTAAGGCATCATTTTCCTTTCAGCTCACATTTCTCCCCTACTTTTTTGAAATGTATGCAATTTTAAGGGAAATGAACAATTTTACAAGGCATTGTACAACAGTGCTTCTGGGAGAATCAGAAACATCAAAGATGCTTTTTGAACCTACACAACATTAAAACATGGTTCATCCTGTAGGTGTGGATTAGATGGAGGACGAACTACAAAATGTCCTAAAACTGACAGCAATACCCAGTCCATGGTTGCATCCTTTGGGACATCCAGTGCGATTGTTTTGCCAGAATAGCTAATAAAGGTTAATCTAAAGTTGGATGGGCATTTTCGTTTTCTATGCGAGGGGAAAACAATAGGGATGAGTTGCTGTCAGTTCAGAGGGGCAGCCAAGATAAAGGAGACATTGATAGGGTTCCCTTAAAGAAAAACATGCCGCCCTTCAGCTCAGAAAGCATTGAAAGGCCCACTAGGATTGTTGGCAGAGTTCCATGAAGTCAACACCAACCACGGCTTTAAACTTTTGAAAGGGTTAGACACAGAGCTCTTCCTGTTGTTTCTGTGTGTGAGCATTGATTTGGTTTAGAAAGGACTAAGGTCAGTGGTCAGAAGTCAGTGGACAGGTTGAGTAAGATAATGGTTTCAGCAACTGTCCCTGTCTCTCAAAGGATTTTTTTTCTCTTTTTTTTTTTCGTTTTTATAAAACATACCGTTAGGACTCCTCAGCTTCATGAATTTGGTTCACTTTTTTCCTTCACATTTTGGCTTGACGGGGCACAGCCTCAGCCACAGCTTCTTCAGTTTCCTGCTGTTCAGAGAGAAGGAACTGCACTCAACAGCAACGTCTTCTGCTCTTACACTGTGAAGGTCCTCAGCACATCACATCTATCTGTAGCTCCCTACTGTAACTGTAAGATCCAGGCACAACTCAGACATCTATCCATCAGTAAAACCTTCATTACTCCTTTTGCAAGAATTCATGAGTAAAGTCCTTTCATTACTCCTCAAAATAAGTATTTATTTTGTTTGGTTTAAATAAATTCATAAAATGCATTTTTATCAGCCAGTTCTGCGAACCAAAATTCAGAGTAACCATTTAGTCTGCAGTCATGTAAGCAATGATACAAACCTTTGCTTATTATTGTGTTGTCACTGTTTCCAGTTTTTTTTTTCTTTATTTCTTATGCCTCAGGTGACACATTTTGCTCAGCTCATGCTTGCACCTCTGAGGACCCTCACTGAAATGTTTGCACACCCACCATGTTGTTGTTTTGTCACTGAGAGTCAAATCTGGAGCTAATCAATACCTGTGAGTGCAACCAAGTAATTTCACCTTCGACTGAAAGCCCGATGTGTTCTCTAAAGCTGATTGTCGGTCACGTCTAAACCAAAGGTGTAGTCTGGTATTAGTGTCATGTTGATATTACGCCAATTTTCTGCTGATTTCTTTACAGCGGCAAACGCATTTTATTTCCCTGAAATCTTTAGCCCGATTGCATTTATAGAAAATTCCACATGCCAACAAACTGACATGTTAATAGCCGATCAACCTAAGAAACAAATCGAGCATCAAATATCCTAAAATGCTAAAGCAACATAAAATAAAATAAAAAAACTTTGCTCTATATTGGTATGTAAGATTGAGGCCTTTTTGCTCAGTAGAGACTGAGCAAAACGTTTTGAATGCTACTTTTTATTTTAGACTGGACATCACAATGAATTAATCTTAATCTTTAGGAAATTTTTGAAGGCTGTGAAGGCCACAAAGACGCGAACTGCTCCGGGAACGTTTCCAGGAAAATTTCTCTAGGAGGAGACCTTTGGGCCAAAGCAAAACTCTCAGGAGGCGACATGTATCTAATCTGGCCTACGAACACTTTTGTATCTTTAGGATCAACCTGAAGGCCGTTTCATTTCCCTGCTGGATCTGTTACCTTGATGACCCATGATGAGCAGACAGTTTTTTATGCATTTATACACTGCAAGATTAAATTGTAAATTCTATGCAACGATGTTTAGTATATTTCTTTACAATAATCAGACTACCAGTTGGAAAGAGTTCATTGGTTATTCCTCTGGATTTAAGCATTCACTCCACTTCAGACCTGTCTGTAGCTTTTATGACTTCAGAAGAAATTATCTTTCTTTATCTGGTAAATGCCTCACATGAGCTCCTAACAAACCATTGGTGCTCAGGTAGACTGATTAAAACTATTTAAAAGTTTGTTACTATTTTGATGAAGCGCTTGATGGCTGTAAATGGGCTTAATCCCAGAGCTGAGAGTTGCAATGAAAGGTCACAAATCTGTTTTATGGGAGTTTGCAGTGGAAGTTTAACCATAAAATATAAATTTATATCAATTCCATTGCAGCTCTGAGATCCAGGAGGGTTGCAGTTGAACAACAGTGTGATAAATACCCCCCAACCTGTCTTAAATTCAGGCCCACTGCATGACTTTCCATATTGATCCAGCCCAGAAGCATTTTTCAGGTATATATATTTTCTGGTTCACTGACACTTCAAGCAACAGTAAAAAGGAGAGAAGATTGTGTTTGGTTTCCTTGGCTCTGACTCAGCTTCTCGGTGTAAGAAGTTTTGAAATATAGCACAATCATCGCGTCACGTCTGCTGAAATGAATAATTTAATTAGAACAGTGCAGTAGCCTGTTTTGATAACACTCTTCCTTCCTACAGTGCATCAGGCCGTACATGCTGCAGTGTATTAATCATAATCCACCACACAGTTTGGCACACATGTCAGTGAAAGGTCTATTGAGCCATATAGCAAATGTCACCCACATCACTTCTGGTTTTAGCGTTCAGGAACACGTAGAAAGCCACTTACTTTGCTTTGATAATAGATGTCCTTTTCATCATATCACTGATCTGGGAGACGTAGCTCTGTAATTGCATCTCTCCTTTCTTTGCAGAAAATGTTACAGTTTCAAAAGACAGTACTCTCGGAGACAATTTACACCTTTGCAGATTTTCACTGTTTTTGCCCTTTTTGTCATATTTAAATGTTTTAGGTCATAAAAACAAAACGTCAAAAACAATGGGCAAATTCAAAATGTAAGTCGCAACGGATGATTTCAGCTATGTTTTCTGATCTAATGATGTATTCATGGAATCATTTTGGTAGGTTCACTATGTTTTCTTTCCCCAAATTTATTGATCATGACTTCTTTTGTGGTTTAAAGTCTCAGGAAGGGTTTCTGGACCCTTTCCAGACTGATACAAGATATTATTCTGTTCTTAAAAACATTTTTTTCTGCTTTTAATTTTCTCAGCAATGAAATTATCTCTTCATCACAAAATAAATATATGATTTGAATGCTTTTTTTTGTAAAACAGGCTCAAAACAAGGCCTGTTCAGAGAGGAAGGAGATGGTAATAAATGACTCTTATGTTTTATTTGATGTGCACTTGACCTTTATCTGAAAAAGTAAAGCTCCTGGAAACGAGCGATCATTTTTAAGAGCAATCGTTATGGAGAAGACGTTTGTTGTTCTAAGCTGTGTTTTCTTATCATCTATTAAGGTTGGCTTTATCTCTCCGGTTATGTGTCTCCGCAGCCATGTTACGAGCGAGTAAAGGACTGGCTAAACGACAACCTGGTGGCACTTTGGATCTTTGCTCTATGCACAGCTCTCACTCAGGTAATGACAGCTTTAAAAATTAATGATTTTTGTAATAAGCTTTCTCATGTCTTTGACATTAAAACAGCTTAGTCTACGACATGAATGAGTCTCACACTGTTGCAACATGAAGACTTGAACTCGGGGGTTTTGTGGGTAGCCTCCTGAGGACCACATAGTGAGCTTGGCTTTGCGTAAAATTCTCTTATCTCCCCTGCAGCTGAATGATTCGTGATGTGCTTCCCTAATCTGAGAGGATAGATGCTCCATGTTGCCTGAAAACATCAAGTGCAGAATGCTCCCCTGATGCTGCAGGCTTATTTTCAGTCAATACCATTTTTGGAAAAATGAAAACCGGAAAGAACATGTAATTACTGCCAGATTTATCTCAAAGATCTGTGGTGTTTGCCGGCTGAGTCACAGCCTTATATCAGCCTGTTCTCATTTCCAGGGTGCCGCATACTGTCGAAAGTAGAAGAATCTCCTGGTGTCATTTGAACATTTGAACCAAACACTGCCTTGTTGATCACCAACACCAAAACGTAACAAACTAAAAACATTGCTGGGAAGTTTAGATTGGGGCACCCTGAATTATAGTTTCTATTTTACGTATGTAAAAATGCAGTAACACAGTAGACTTGCTTAGTAATAATGTAAAATACATAATATGACTTCTGCTCACAGTAGTTTCTACAATCTACCTACTGACAGTTTAGTTTCCAGAATCCCTGAGATGAGTTTTGAAGTTGTACCTTTGAGAGTCTATAAGCTGCAACTGAGATTTTACAAGGCATCTTCCATAATTAACAAGATATCTTCTTAAAATACGTTAAATATTTTTCCTAGAACTTGTGCTGGTTACTTTTGTGAACAATCTTATTTAACTTGTTCAGTTGCAACCTGATATTTTCCAAAACTTACTGATTAAACTCCCAGAACTTAATTTCTGTTCTTTTTTAAGTGACCTGACATTTTCTGAAACATAATAGTTACACACTGAAATCGCACCTACGTTCCAGATTTTAAAGGTTATCTTTACAGAATGTATGACCTTTTTTCCCAGAACATTTAGGTTTCTGAAATGTGAAGAGTACGTAAAGGAAACAGACTCTTTCATTCAGTAACTGATGACCTAGCACTATCAAAAATTTTAAAGGTAACTTTTCAGAACTAAGATACACTGTTCTATAAAGAGCAACTTGTAAGTTCTGGAAAGTATTGTGTAAGCTCTGGTAATGTAACCTGTAAGCTCCAAAAGGTAACCTCTAAGTTCCAGGTAAATACCCCAGCAGTTTCCAGAAATTGATTTGTGAGATCTGGATGTGAATTCTCTTACATTTAGACAAAGTTATCTAAAAGATAGCACAAAAAGACAAGCTTTCTTGTCTGTTCTTGTAAAAGTAAGCTGTAAACTTCAGAAAGTAATCTGAGGTGTCAGTAAATACCTTGTAAGTCTCCAGGTAAACAGCGGGTAGGTTTTTGGAATAGCCTCTATGTTGAGGTAAATAAGCCTGTAAAATCATGAACGTCTGTTTGTCCAGTAAAAGCATCACTTAAGTTTGTAAACAACCACTGAATTTAAAATAAAGGACCTGTACATTCTAGGAATGAGAACAATACATTTCTGTAAGGTCCCAAAAAAGGCTGCAAGTATGTATACCATGCATTATTTACTGTATGCTTTTCCTGTATATGTATCACAGCCTTAAACTGTTCCGTTTTAGGTTATATTCTCTCTTCTATCTGAGCTATTATTTCTGCTTCTTTCTTGAGTGTACAAGCGTCATCTTGAGAATATGCACATACCATACTCACCGCTCATTTTTCCTCTGTAAGTGCAACCTTGTACAACTGTGGGGTGTTTGTGAAGGTAGTAGAAAGCTTCATTTTAGAAGCCCAAAATATTTATGACACAGTTTGTTTTCTAGAGTTGTTATAACTTGCAGCATCTAGGGGAAAGAAACAGTATTCACGTTTTTTTTAGAATAATCCCTGGTGCTTCTAGCCAAACGTAAGTGATAACCAAGGTGTGGTAGAACATTTTTAAAACTCGTTAGAGATCCTGTTAAGGCCACGAACTGCAGCCTAACTGGCTCCCTGCTGAAAAATGTATGAAATAAAAAGCTCAGGGACAATTCAATAAATGAAAAGAATGTTTATTTATGAGCAAAAACAATTGGCTTTCTTTCCAGGGTATTATTTAATTTATTTACACACTCAAACACACGAACACACCCAGTTCAGAGCAGCACTGAGCATTTTAAATTTTAAAACAGTTTGTTGTTTTTTTTTTGTGAGAGATGTTTTGTGTCGAGATACGTATTTCTGTTTTAGTTATATTCCACAGTTTAAACCAAACAGCAACATTTTTGTGGAAGCTCTTTTAGCCACACACTCAGTCAAACACCAGTCAGATATTTTAAGGTTCATTCAATATGAACGTAAATTTCCTTTAACCTGTATAAACACACTAAAGAATGACTGCATATCTAATAAACAACTTTACTGATCACACTCGTTCAAACTGAAGGTGAATATTAGTACTCCTCTTGTTACAATCCCAGGCTCTGCAGGGAAATTTAGAGTCTCAAGGTTTGTGTGGCTGTTACTTTGACATATACCATCCATCTAAAACACTGGCAGAAAAGGGAACCCACTGACAAATGGAAACAGCACAGCTCTGACAGCAGGGGCTTCCCACAGCGGGACAACGCGGCCCACCACACTGCTAAAACTGCTCAAACAGCTTGAGGAACAAGACAAGGAGCTTAAAGTATTCACCCAGCCTCCAAACTCCCCGGGTCTCAATCCAAACAAGCTTCCTACAGGGTGCACTGAAAAAAAAATAGCCAAATCTCACAGGACTCCAGAGTATTAACTGTTGACATCTTGCTGCTTACCAGTTCATGACACCCTCAGAGATGTGTTTATACCCCACGAATAAGAGCTGTTTATAGCAGCATGAGTGCAAAAGTAGTTTTCATGAAGTCAGCTGTTGTAGTTTTAATTTAAGTTTTGACTCTTTATATAACTTTTTCTTCCATTTGTCATCATTTCGCTGGAAAATGTCAAACTTTTTGCTGCAATAAAATTTGATAGATTGCGGTTTTTGCAGGTAAATGAAAAAAAAAGTACTTTCTTTCAAGTTGAAGAAAAATCTATAAAAACAGACATTAAACTTTTAAACTCATCCAAAACTGCTTAGAAAGTTGAATAAGCTGTAAAAAGGCCTTTAAGAGAGTTTGTGAAACCCATTTCATGATTCACTTCTTGAATCATTAAATTAAAGAACTGAATCATGACGTCAACCATGTTAAATTGCCTTGTTGTTGAAATGCTTTGTGAAAATAAAGTTGATTTGACTTGAAATGTCATCAGTGTGATGTTGTAGAAAGATGGAAAAAAACTGCAGTTTTTGTAAGAAACCAAGTTTTATTTTTGCAAAATTATGTTCATGGAGAAATGAGAGATTACCATTAAATCATTAGAATCTAAATTTAGGAGATCTGCTAGGTTTTCTGGTTGAATATACTGTCAAGTTTTATCCTAGTGACACATGGACTACAGGCACTAAAGTATCCTTAAAAACATTTGTTTGTAAGGAAAAAATCCACTGCAGTAAAAGCAGCATCTTTCTCTCTGCTAACATATTTTACCATCATGTAAATATGGGTAATGAGCAGCATGCATTAGGACAACCCTAGGCCATATTTAGGTATATTTATGGAAAATACACACTGCAAAAAGCTTCCAGTTCTCAGTGCTCTGCTTGCTTTAGAGATTAAGCAAACATAAATATCCAATGGCAGCAAAAGAAAAGTGATTACACTGCTGACTATGAATAAATGTCAGGAATATGTATGAATGCATAATTCTGAAATTTATTTAGTTTATTTAATTTAACCATTTTTTTTATTCATATAGTGACAAATTAAAAAAAAATGTTATTTAGGGCACTCACTTTACAAAGTGAGTTATTTAGAATTGAATTCAAATTCAGTTCAGATCACTTTAACATATTCCAGTATAATCAATAGTCAGATTAGGATCCAATGACATGCAGCAGAATCCTAACTTCATTCCACTGATTATACACAATAATGCAAATTGCTAATGCGTTATTTCTCCAAGAAAGACCAGCTGACTGAGTCAAGTCATTGACTCAAATATTTCTACTTCTCCAATATAGAAAGCCATTATTACAAACCATATGATTATTTGCATTGAAAGTGCTTCACATACAGAGGTTAATGAAGTGAACTCCACTAAATTAAGTCTTTCCTTTGAGGGCAGAATTACTGTGGTGCACTGAGGACAGTCTGTCCCAGCTGGGAGTTGCATTAAGTGAGAACTGCCACTCCCAGCAGGTAAAGGGCAAATTGTGCACAGCTGTTCCTCAGTAATAGGAACTAAAACTCCAACTTGTATTTATTGATTGAAAATAACAGAATGCACTGACAGAGAGCAGAAGCACATTTATATTTTGTGTTTAGAAACACAGTCCTGACCCTGAGTATGTCTGACAAATTTAATGGTTGATTTTGCAGTTGCTTAGTGTTGGGCCTCATGAAAATGGAAGTGTGGGTCTCACCTCATTACAAGAAACTACGTTTTGTCACTTATAAACCTGCGGTGGTGGTAATAGAAAGTCATATTTAAACTGTAAAGCAATCACAAATATGGCTTGCTGCAAAAAGAGTTCAATTTGCTCAAATCTGCTACACTTCAAGGTGTTTTATCCTGATGTGTGGCTGCACCGTACTGAGCTGAAAAGCCTAACCGATAACAAGGAATGCAACAAAACCATTAGCTGGAAATCTGATAGGAGACACATTAGTAATGTGTTAAATCCTGTAATGTTCCAATGGCATAAAATAACTCAATGTGCCTGTTTCCAATGTTTTGTAAATAAAGAAATAAAGCAGATAGTGTGGGTAAAAGATTGTAACAGACTCACGTTAATAGCTTATCTTAAGGAATCCTTACTTTTACTTTTCAATAGTTTTTACTTAAATCTATTATCTTCTTTTTTTTTTCAAAATTAAAGAGCACAGATTGTACTGAAGAGCATAAATTCATCTTTTACTTTAAGGAAAAGGCCTCCACACGTACAGATTTAGTAATATTTATTTCTTTATTACTTCCTTTTATATTTTTTTTCTTTAGCACCATATATACTTTAATATAGGTTGCAAATAATTCCAAAGCTTGTAAATTGAGTAAATTGCATTAAAAAGTATCTTAAAAAAACAACACATTATTAGAACTTGTAGTGTGAATAACGCAATGTTTTTCTTTACAAAAAATGCAAAAAAAAAAAAAAAAAAGTTAAATTTATTGTTTATAAAAACTGATCACATTGTAGCAGCATGTAGATCAGGGGTGTCAAACTCAATTTCACCGAGGGCCACTTCAGCATATTGACCCCCCTCAATGGG
>NW_006800173.1:458263-460038 GCF_000485575.1 Poecilia formosa
TGGGAAAATCAATGAGCAGCTTGACTCTGCTGCTCTCTAGTGGCGAGAAGCCGTAATGTTTGCTGGTAACAATCGGAATGCATTATGGGAGATGTAGTTTGTAGTCAATTCGTTCTCAAAACCTATTTTAAGTCAATCATTGGTCTATAACATGCTGTCTGGCCCGCGGGCCTTGAGTTTGACACATGTGCATTACGCCATAGAACTGCCAATTGGTAATTGAAGTAAAGCAGCTTCGATTTCAAAGAAGCCTACATTGAAGTCGATTGGCAAATGAACCATCACAAAAAAGGAAGGCTCTTGTCTCACTGCACCCCAAGAGATGCATAACCTACAAAAATGTTTCTCTCTGGTTTCGAACCAGAGACCTATTGCACGTAAAGCAAACGTGATAACCACTACGCTACAGGAACTGAACTTCTCTGCTTTGTTTCAGTTTGAGTTTCCAAAGTTGATAATGTGAAATGCAATGCCTGGATTCAGAGTACAGACCATGACACCACAGAACCCTTGTTGACCTTTAGTAAACACTTGTGATTAAAATAACATTTTAAATCTGTTTCTGTCTGGATTCGAACCAGAGACCTTTTGCATGTAAAGCAAATGTGATAACCACTACACTACAGAAACTCATGCTTTTTGCAGTGTTCCTGGTAGATGATCCAAATTTTGTTAGAGACTGATGTCAACGATGGGCATGGAACAATGTCAAATACTTATACCACAGATCCTCTCAGAGAGCACAGTAACTTGGTGAACAAACTGTCAGACTTATGCTTGTGCCTAATTTCACATTACAGTCCATAAACTAAGCCTGGGATCAAAAAATTGTATTGAAGATGTCATTAGCAGAGACAAATGGTTCTACAGAGACTTGGCTAAATGGCTATAAAATAAAATAAATACTTACAAATAAGAAATGGTTCAAAAATAAAATTAACACTTAAAAATAAAAAATATCTCTGAAATACAATCAACACTTGAAAATTAAAAATGGTTCAAAAATAATATCAACACATAAAAATACAAAATCCCTGGAAAATAAAATATTATGTATGTTGTTTTGAAAAACATTAGAATATAAGCACTTTTATCAAATCTTCATTGTGGTAAGATCATGTAAGTTCTTCTTAAATCCATGGAAACTCAACAGTTTGTAAGGTAGGTTAGCTCAGCAGGTTAGAGCATGGTGCTGGTAATGCTGAGGTCGTCGGTTCAAACCCCATATGGGGCAATTCATGTGTAAGGTCTTTCAGACAATCAACACTTCAAAATAAATAAGGGTTCAGAAATGAAAAATGGTTCAAAAATAAAATCAACACTTCCAAATAAATAAGGGTTCAGAAACAAAATTAACACTTTACAATGAAAAAATGGTTCAAAAATAAAATCAACACTTTACAAAAAATGGTGATTGTACAATATTTTTTTCCTGGTAGTCAATATGAGAGAGATATCATTAGCAGAGACAAATGGTTCTACAGAGTCTTGGCTAAATGGCTAAAAATAAAATCAATACTTACAAATGAAAAATTGTTAGGAAGCGCATTACAAACCTTTGGTTGAATGGCACGTTAAATTCAAGTCTCCATTACAGACCAGAGAAAACTAAAGAAAATGCAACATTGTGTTAATCCATTTGAGGAGCCGGTAGTTTATCTTGAGGAAATAAATGACGATGCAAAAGTTAATTAGACCGTAACATGCGCAGTCCGCTGCTCAACCACTGCGGACGCGGCTCCGCCGCTGCAGAGACTTAGAAACCGCTGGGAGTA
>NW_006800173.1:460592-472811 GCF_000485575.1 Poecilia formosa
CGGTGAATATTAACTAAACCGCATAAAGTGACTAAGTAGCCGATGTTAATATGATTGTAATTTCACGGATAAAAATAGTACATGACCGATTTTTTATTTTTTTTTTTATGTCAAGGTCAAGATAACGTCTAGCGCGACCTGCCGCCCTGACACCAACTCATAAACATCTTCATTCACAGTCTTACTTGTAAATTATTTTTTCTTTTCTTGGACGTTTTGATGTTAGCTTGTCGATGTCTCAGTTTTACTCGCTGGGAAAATCAATAAGCAGCTTGAGGTGACTCTGCTGCTCTCTAGTGGCAAGAAGCCGTAATGTTTGCTGGTAACAATCGGAATGCATTATGGGAGATGTAGTTTGTAGTCAATTCGTGCTCAAAACCTATTTTAAGTCAGTCATTGGCCTATAAAATGCTTGGGCGGGCCACATAAAATGACATGGCGTGCCGCATGTGGCCCGCGGGCCTTGATTTTGACACATGTGATGTAGATGATGTTTTCATTTAAAATTACATTCAATAAAACTAAAGAAATCAAGCATCCATCATGCACATCCGCTTATCCTTACAGGGTCGCAGGGCAGATGGTGCCTACCTCCAACAGTCATTGGCTCAGAGGCAGGATACAGTCTGGACAGGTGGCCAGTCCATCACAGAGACACAACCATACACACACTAATGTGGTATACCTAAGAGCAATTTTAGAAAGACCAGTTGTTTCTGGATTGTGAGAGGGATCTGGAGTACCCAGAGGGAACCCATGGAGAAAGGGGCAGAATAAAAAATAATAATAAAAATCAATCAAATAGAGGAAGATAAAGGTTCTCTGGTTTAATTCTGGTTCTTGTTTAAATAATCAACGAATGCTTTAGAAATTTGCTCGGCTGGATTCTCCTCTTATTGTGATCTAAGAAATGTTTTGGATGCATCACTTTCAGAAAATGATTTTTTTTTTTTTTTTGTCGTTTATGGTTAACCAGCAATATTACAAAGTACAAAATGATCCAAAGCTTTTATGTGCACTACAGCCATCTTCAGAGACATGTGATTCCATTAATCCCTGCTTTTTGTGTGTTTCTGCAGATCCTGGGTCTGGTCTTCTCTATGACAATGTTCTGCCAGGCAGTGAAAGTAGAGACTTTTTACGCCTAGCGATCGAACCCTCCGCCCTTCAGAGTGCTTGGATTGTTTCTCATCTAAAAGGGACTCATAAACCTCCCAACCTTGCGTCCTCCACCTTCTCCATTGAAAAACTTTTTTTTTTCCTAAGCTTGTCCTCTCTGTGACATTTGCTCTCAGATGTCACCAGTTCACAGTACTCCTGCTATCGACCAGCACAGTGTCAGTGTTATCTCTCATTCATTATTTTGCTCTGTGTTAAAAGCTAATTTTTTGTGATATATTTTATCAAACAGTATTATGAACATGTATAAAACAAACGTAACCCTTTTTTTAAATATGTGTTTTGTTTAAATTATTTTCAGGTTTGTATGTGTTTTAAAAATAGGAGCTTCAGCTGAGAAAAGCGCACTGGGTTTTGTGCTGCAAGTGCATGTCTCCTGCGATGATGTGAATTAAATGTTTTGACTCGACGGAGCGGCGCTCGTCATGTTTTCATTCCTAAAGCAGCAAAAGCTGAAGGTCTTTAATGTGCAGTTCCGTTAAACCCGCAGCTGACAAACAAGGATAATAACGGAAATGTCTCAGGAAGCACCGCTTAAAATGGTTAATTCAGTCCCTCTGCTGAGACACTCCAGATTCATTAAAACATTTTGTAATTACCAGACTAATCACGCATTAATTCGATACGTTTAACACACTTGCTCTGAATCCTGTGGCTTATTTATTAGCTGCATTTACATGGAACGTTAGGGTTGCACCAAGTCTCAGTCAAAGAATTTCAATGAGCTGTGCAGTGGCAGAAGCCTTGAGACTGGCCTGGGGCAGTTTCCCCCCAGCACCAATCACAGCTCAAATGACAAAGACTCATCTACAGTCTTTGAAGTCTCCTCTGGCCCTTTATGTGACTCCCTAAGTTTCTTTTTTTTTTTCTTTTTCTTAAATTTCCTATCTTGGGCAGTCAAGCATAATCTAGCCAGTGAGTACACCAGAGACGCACTTCGATTAAATTGGCCCATAGGAGAGAAAATGCTTTAGTGTTTTCTGCTTCAGTTTGAAGTTTAAGTACTGCAGGTGCTGGACCCCTTTCTTCATTTGTTAAGAGTTTCCTTGAATTGCTTCTCTCTTTTAATGCCTCCAAACTATATGGACCTCAAAGACCAGAAGTTCAAGTGCAATCAAACTGTGGGAACTTTTCAAATTCCTCCCTAAAGTCAGGAATTTAGGGAGGAAATTCCTGACTTTCTACTTTTGGCAGATTAAACATTTCTGCCAAAAGTATGTTTAATCTTTTGGCAGAAATGAAACAAAGAACATTCCAGGGCTTTTTATTACTTTAAATAGCTAACCATCCACAAAAAAAAGATTAAGAAAGATTAAAGATGAATATCATTTGAACAAGGAGTTAACAGAAACTTCTCACCAGAACTGTAGTATGGATGTAAAAAGGATTTTCCCCTATTGAAACCATACTCATCTCAACACTTATTGATCACTAAACAAAGGCATATATTTTCACCCATTCATATCTGTTCATGGTTTTCCACCCACAGAAAATGAAGATTCTGAGGCTTTAATTAGACTCTTCCTCTCTGAGCCTATGTGGCTTCCTGCTGGTTACCAGTTCACAAGAGTGACCCAAAAACACTGCACCTCCTGCTGCTTTTGCTTTAGGGAGTTTCCACTGTACCCAATGATCAAGTAATGATTATGCAGAGTATTATTATCACTGATGAAAAGAAATCACGCTGCATTATGCTATATGGTAATATGTTCTCTCTTATTGTTTTCAATAGAAGTAAATTATTCTGCAACAGGGGTTATTACCAATTGTGTCAAACTCAATTTTTCCACAATGTCTCCAACAGACTCTGGAATAATCTGTGCTATTATTCGAAGTGGGAGGGATTTTTAAGCCAGCCTACATTCCCTTGCAAAAGTGTTCAGACCCCTTGAACCGTTCTCTCATTGTTTCAAGTTAAGCCTGTTCCAATCTCATTTCACTCCACAGTTAATTATTGTAATCATAGGTGACAGACCAACGTAAGTACTTTGTGATCCATACATAGTTTTACTTTTTTTTTTTTTTAACTTGTAAAAATCTAAATCTAAAATGCATGTATTTGTGTTAAGTTTCTCTGGATTAATATGATGTGCTGAAGTTACATTTGCAAGGTTTTTGGGGGAGTATGTTTCTTAAAAGCCCTGCACATTCTTGGACATTTTTCATAGAAAAATGTGTAATAATTTTCAAACTTTGCCTCAAACAATCAGTCGGATTCAACTCTGACAAGCTTCCCCGTCACGCCTGAGTAAAAATAACCCCAAACTGTGATGCTACCACCACCAGGTTTTACCATGCTGATGGTGCGTTTAGAGGTATCTGAGTAAAGAGACTGGAATGATAAACACATTTTTCAACTTTTATTCTTAAAAATCTTTAAAAACCAGTTATGATTTTCCTTCCTGTTTATTGTTATTAGCTACTTTGTGTTGGTCTATCAGATAGAACCATAGTAAAAATATTGAAATTCATAGTTGCAACATAAGCCTGTTTCTGTGAGGCACAATGTAAGCTTTAATTAAAGGAAAACCTCACTAAGGCTTTATTTTATATAAGAAAATGCCATATTGAAGACGTGACACATGAATGTGAAATGCACATGTTTGGTGTTTGCCGCAGAGTACAGTAAAGCCTCCGAAGGAAGCTGACATTCGAGTATTAATCAAGTCCTGCTTCCTCCCCCAACGTTTTATCTATCAGAGCCACACATTCACACATCTGTCATGTCCGCATTATGTTTGTGTTAAACAGAACCACAAAATCATGTCTCGTATTTTAACCGTCCTTTCACTTCATTTTAACATCACTTTATGTCACAATATCTGACTGAATGAAGGCAGGAAAGACAACAACGTCGCTAACAGAATGTCAAAGGAATGCAAATTTAACAATCAATAAAAGATTCAACATAGCAGTGAGAAAAGGACCCATGATTATGCAAGATCACAGCTGGATGTATTCTGTTTAACATGTAAAGGAATCTAGAAATGTGTGTTTTAGACACAAAAAATGAGAGAGGGTGAGGCTCTCTTTTCATTGTTGTTGCTTTACGTAACTTTTACAGGGCAGAAAACATCCCCTATGCTGCGAATTATGCTGGATACCAAGACTGCCAGTGTGCATGCATTGGTTTTAGACATTTCATTAAATATACCCTTTGCATCTTTGCTTCCTTCAATTGTTCTTATTAAGACATAAGTCCGGTTTATGCCCAAAGCTGCCAAGTGCAGGCTTTCAAAGAGTTAGCATTATGAAACAATGAAAACGGATATCTGTAGGCTTACTGTGGAGGATAAAACATGTTCTGCAAAACTTGACAACAGAAGACTTAGCCAGTTCAGTTCGTGCTGCCTGTCACTGTGTCCTCTTCTTGTCAACAGCAGCTCAGTTACTGTGACAGCAGCTAGAAAAATAAACTATTCTGGTAGTGAAAATTATCCTTGAGTGACCAAGAAATGAGTAACAGAGTAAAAAAGAAAGAGAGAATGAAAAAAAGGTACACGCTGGCCTAAGTTAAGGTTTCGAGACAATACAACCTGAGGATGAATGGATTTCTGAGCATCTCTAATGGACACATGCTTTTATTACGTTTTCTGTGCAAGCAGAACTCTTTTGAGGAGACATAATGAGAGAAAATTAGGTGTAAAATGACTGCAGAGATGGGAAAAAAATTGCACAAGGACACCAAAAAGGAATCTCAAAATGCAAAGTGACTGTTGCAGGACTTAAGATGACCACCAAGAAAAAAAAAATCCCATAAAATAGACAAGTTAATTACAAGAAGATATAAACGTTTAAAAAGAAAGAACCAGATTGATTTAAAATTGTTGGAATGATGCAATCATAGAAACACTAAGTGATAAGATGGAGATCTAACTGAGTAGAAATGTGTGTTATAATACCAGAGCGATTCCAAAACTGTTCATCCCATTTGTGTATGACTTATTATAATCTCTAATCCTATGAGTTTTCGTCTTTAGGGATCTAAAAATTCATAAGATTTAAGAAAATTCAGCTTTCTTAAACATGTACTCAAAGCCATTGAAAGGCTGTGTTCAAAACAAGTATTTGGGCCCCTGCAGATTTCTTGCTTTTCTGTAGTTCTTCTCTGTCTCACATAAATATTTCAGATCATCAAAACAATTTTTATATCATGCAAAGATAAAGAGCCATTTTTGATCGATTTTTTTATTGATTGCGGAAAATAATCAAACAAAAATCAAAAGCCTGACCCTATTTAAAAAGTATCTCGTAAATCAGTCTTTGCTATCACTCTGGAGGAATTGAATTAATTCCAAATCAAGGTCCCAGTACGTCATATTCATTGGATTTAAGGCTGAACTTTCTCTAGGCCACTGCAAAATATCTATTCTTCAGAATCATCTCAATATGATGAGCTTCTTCTGAAATGTTAGTTTTAACCCAATTGCATCGACACACACACACACCTCCACAGAACATCTTCTCAGAAACCTCGGGGCTTACGATACATTTTGGCTAACAGGGAGGAAGGGGTTCAAAAGTCTCCTGCGTTCATGAGCCTTTGGAACCGTCTCATGGATGCATGTAGAGCATACAGTGCTTTAGATGTTGTTTTAGGCTCTTTTGTGACAGATGTGCCATCAATGAAGCAAATTTTACCAGGACAGCCGTTCCAAAGAACGTTCACCCGTGGGCATGTTGAGTTTTGATGTGCAGAAATATGATGGATTGCTTTTTCATATCTTTTAGTCTTCTTTATGTTCTGTTTGAGTGATTCTTTGGTTTTATGGGTCTGACAGGAACCAAGATTGGGTGTGTGTGATACTAAAAGTGAATCTGGCTTTTTAAAAAATGTTTTTAATCACAGTTAACAGACTGTTTTTTTTTTTATTGTATTAGTAGTAAACTTCACTCAGACAGGGACATTGTACAGCTCAAACATAATGCCACTTTTGTAGTCATACGAAACAGTTCAGCCACATTCACAAATCCTCAGACATCCGTACACTAATACACAGATAGGTTGGCAACTCAACAGTAATTGCCTTGGGGCCAATGGACATATTGTAGGAGGAAGATGGAATCAAACCCATAACTACTCTTCCCACAGCCCTCCCCATAAATTAATGATTTAACAAGGGGCAAATTACCCTTTTCCATAGAGCCAGGTTATTTGCTGTAGTGACCCCTATTCATGAAAGGTTTAATGATGTGACTTGACAAGGGTCTCTTCATCCACCTGTGTAACTGGCTCATTTTGTCACACCAGTTTCATGGACAGGCTGGAAACAGAAACATTGCACCCTTCAAATCACCTCAACAACCTGAAAATAGCAATCCAGCTCTCGAAAGTGTGTGCATCAATCATGAAACAAGCATGAAAAGTCTCGCTGAGGCCATGGGTTTATGAACTGCAGCTGCTTACCTCACAACAAACCCCTCTCGAAAACCCCAGCTCCAGCTCTCATCCCTCTGTTACTTCTCAAATTCACCTCACTGCTTCAGCAGATCTCTGCTTCCTTTCCACGCTGTCTTATGCATTATTCACAAGCGTGTTCGCAGGCTTTCTCCCCGTCTTGTGCTTGATCAATAAAACATACCTGCCCACTTGCTCCCTCACCTCGCCATCCTGGGATCGCTCCCAGACCCAAACCTGGGAGCCCTTTCCGGACGGATAAAGCGGCATGGATGGGTAGCCTTTTCAAACTAGGAGAAATGGCTTTAATCCAGGTCGTCACTTGTCAGCGTGAGCTGTGTTTCTAATTTGGAGAGACAGGGAGTCCCTACAATTCCCACTTGGTTTGGGCTGTTTTACTGAAAAAACATCCAAAAAAAATGTTGAAAACTTCTAAAAAACATGCTATTTGTGCTGATGTGACCCGATATGAAGTGGAAACACAGTACAGAATATTAAATCGGCCAGCAGAGCTCTAACAATGTCAGGTTTGGTAAATGTTGTAGAAAAGAGAGAAAAAACTGAGCCTTTTAGAAGATTTTATACAAATCCGAAAGGCATTTCATCAAATTTAACAGACTTGACTAAATTAAGCGACATATTCTTTCACCTTCACTGTCAATTCCAAGCGGTTAATTTGCCATTTGCATTCATATTATGATCTTCGTTCATAGAAGAAAGTTAAATCTGACAGAGCTGATCATTTTTTGAACTTTATATGATGGTAATGAAATCCCCCTGGGGTATATTGTAGCTAAATGGAAATGGCCATCTATCACCAGGGAGGCTGACATTTCGGACTCCTTCCCTCAGAATGAGAGAAGAAAATCTCCGTTCAGCATCCATTTGTTGTAATGGGAGGCTTGACTATGACCAATCAATAACGCTGCTTCATGTTGGTGGGGAGGCCACAGCTTGCTGCTAAAAATCCCCTCTATTGTTGTGTTTGGAAAATGGCTGCAGGTTCCTGGAGATTAGGATCTGATTGTGCGGTTCATTCACCTCAATTCAGGAGGATCCATAAAAGTAGGATAATAATGACAGATTAATTTGTAACAACCCACTTGAGCTGAATGAACAGAAACTTGACTGAATCACTTTTGAGGCTTTTATACAGGTTCAGATGAGTCAGGCTGCTCCCACATGGATCTCTGGAAAGTTCAGCCTCTGCTAGCAAATTATTTATCAGTCGATCACAATTAATTACCCATAACTTTCTTCTAAGCTGTAAATGATAAAAGTCATGGTTTCATGTGAAATAGTCTCTCACACAGCTAAACAGTGCTTCCTTGGTGTGTCATGTTTTTAGAGCAATTCCATCAGTTTCTTGTTCTTTCTGTTCTTATGTAAAGCAAACATCTTGGCTGGAAAAGCACTGCTGGAACTGATAAGCTTAAAAAATGACTGCTCACCATTTTAAAGTGACAGTTCATCTTTTAGTATTGTGCTAAATCTTTCACGGCTCGCTGTGATTGAGGCTAAATGTTTCCTTTTCACCTGTGGTTTTTATGTTTTTATACTCAACAGTTTTGGTATAAAAAAGTTCAGTCCTTAAACTGTAGGCGGTTAATGGTGACTCTATGATATGCTGGATATAAAACTCAATAAAGATAAAAATTTTATCTCCAGCAATAAATATTATAATGCAGTGGTGAACCATCCCAGCCTTCAAAGTACTCAGAAAAAGCCTTGAGTAGATGGAGAAATAAAGAAATAAAAAAAAAAAAAATCACAAAATAATTAGAGTACTTTTGGGTTAGGAAGAACATGACAACATCCACAATTTCCAGCACTTCTGGTAAACACAGTGCACAAAAGGCTTAAAATAATTGGCAGTTTGGTGACCGCAAGATGAAACTCTTTCCTGCAATTTTGTAAGAGTAAGCTTTAGAAATTTCTGCTCTCTGCTGTAGCTCTGGTGGTAAGATAAACGTAAATTCTCCTCCAGCCTTGTTTGATACAATCCTAATCCTTTTAAACGTTTAGATTATTTCTTTTAATGACTGTAAGCAAAAGTGTAGGAAAGAAGATATTTTGTTGCCATTTTATGGCTCATAAAGAACAGCTTGTATCTACTGCACTTGAATGTCATAGTCTCTCATTTTACCCATTTGGAAGGGTTGCTAAGAGAAGGACTGCACAACATGACGCTCCAAGTTCTGGAAGAATTAGAAACATTCTTTGCATTTCAATTCCACGCTCATGTTCAGATGCAAAGGTTTTGTTTTCCTCACTTTCTTTCTTAAAGGAAAATTGTGATCACTGGTGTTAGCTCAAGTTTAAAATAAAGTACAGGAGTTTTGCACTTGTCAAAGTAAATTACATCACATCCTTTGATAAATGCCGCTCAGGGCAGTTCCTACACAAATCTCCAACTGGAAATGATGAGGACTGATGTGGTGGACAGAGAACTTGGCCTCATAGTATGATGGACAGGAAAGAGAATCCTGAACACGTTGGTTTCCATCTTGGATAGCACAGTTACTGGATCCAGTGGTGAATTTAGGGACAGAGTTTTGTTCAAGTCCTGTTTAACAGAATGAAAACTGTTCACTCTTCTTTGAACATTATGAAAATGTGAAGATGACTCTTAAAATTGCAATATTTCAAGCAAGAATGACTTTACTTCTCCAGTTTGTAATTTTCAGTCTAAATAGACATCTGCCTATTTTTCAGTTGTATGCACTGTTTGCATTTCTTTAATAGCTTTATTTTTCCATCTTGCAGAGAATTGACCTTCAACCTGAACACAGACAACACTGTCTGCTTTTCAATTCACAAATAGCATCTGATTCTCTGATTGTTCTGTATGCAAATAGGCTCAGCTGTGTGATATTTTAAGTTTGTTGATCTATATTAAGTTTTTGAGTGCTTCTATGCTGACCTTGAATGTTTGAATAGCCATCCAAGAGCTCTGACAAGCAGAAGGATAAACTAAAAACATTGTTTTCAAAGTCCCAACAACCATTCTCATTTGTTTGCAAAGAAATTCATGCTTAAAATTAGAGTCAATTCAAACATATATAAATGCAAATAAGAACAGATTTGATGGGAAAAGATCCAAACAGAAAAGTTTTGTTAAATTTAAATGGAAACACTTCTGAAGCCACCGTCCCGATATTTTTGCTGAAATAGCAAAAATCCTTTATAAGATAAGGTGATAAACAGGTTTCCTAGCATTTATTCTGTGTTTCTGCCTTTTATGATGAACTGAATTTGCTTCCTGGCCCAGTTTCACTTTTGAGTGACCGTGCATGAAGGAAAGTCAGACTTGGCAGCTGCTGATGCAGGTGGCCATCCATCAAACGCTGACTGCTTTTGTTTAAATATCCACCAAGCAACTGACACGGCAAATTGCAGTTCAATTTGTAAGCAGTGGAAAATATCTTCTAAATGAATTAAAATTTGGTTTTTCAAGGCAAAAGGCAGAAAACACCAAATGACAGAATGCTGACCACCCTAATAGTCCTCTAATTGTTTTTCCACTGTGTGGTCCTGAAACAACCTTTAGTTCAAAAACTTCAGACACATTAACTCTCACTTTTTATGCTCAGGTGTGATGTCAACAGCAATAATTGTCTTGTTGGTGAGCTCAACAGGGCGCAGTGGCCTGCTGAAAGCAGAAGAGACTTTGCCTCATTAGAAATCCCCTTAAAGTGTCAATGGAAGCTCTCCTAATTGGTTTTCCAGGGGACACTGTGTAACAGTAATAAGAGCTGAAGTTATTAGGCAGATCACAGCAGGACTGTTAATTTTTTTGTTGCTCCTCCCGTAGTGACACTGAGGATTTGTGAATTAAAATTCTAATTATAGTTGTCAATTATTATAATTTGTAAATATCAATCTTGCTTTTCCTGTAAAACTCTGGTTATTGAATTGTAGAGAGGAAATTATTTTTGCTGTATTTGTGGTTTAATTTGAAAATTTGTTAAATATTATTTTACAGAAACGGCTTAGGTTATTATCTTGAATTACTTATTACATGTTTTCACAGAAAAACATTAAAAGCCTGATTTTTCTTTCTTTAGAACAATAGATGCCCTCTGTGCACTCACATAACAAATATCCCTTTAAAACCAAATCTTTCTAGACAAAAATAAGAATAAACCATATATTTTTTTCACTTTATGGAAAGTTAAAAACTGTGTTGTCACTTTTGTAGTGCCTTGCAAAATTAAACTTGAACTTTTGTCACATTTATGCAGCAGCTTTCCTGTTACAACCAACCACTCAAAGTGCTTTACACCCTATCAAATTTACAAATGACTTCACTTTCATACACTGATACACAAAATGGTAGGCAATTTGGGGTTAAGTGCTCCCAAGAGGAAGCTGGGATCAAATATGAAACATTCAAGTTTTCAAGTTTTTCCTCAGTTTCTCAGTTGGATTTATGTCTGGACTGATTGGACTATTCTAGGACGTAAATAGTCCTCCTTCGTTGTAAGGATGTTGTTTGTACACTAGTATTCTCGTTGAATCCTTCTCAACAGGCTGTATCAGATCCACACATTTTATTTTCATCATCTGTTTCCTTGCACATAACATTCATTCTCTGATTTTTGCTGACAACAGCAATAATTGTCTTGTTGGTGATGATGTTTATTTAATCAACCGAATATAACCGAACATAAAATCCACTTTTACCAGTCACTCCGTGTTGATCCACCAGCTGCACTGGAAATGTAAACTTCTGGTAACCTTTCTCTATGACCTGAGCAGAGACAGCACTGAATGATTCAAACTTTCTCCCATCAGTCAGCAGGACAAAGAATGACCTGCAGGTTGATGTTAGGTAAGAGACCAGTGTGACCTCTTATCTAATATTCATGCAGTTGTGCGCCTGCAGGCTGCTTGACAAATCCACATGCGCAATTTTGGTGCACTGTTGAATTTTTTAAACATCCTTAAATGAGAAGGGGTCATGGCTTTTGTCACAACAAATTCATCACTGTAGCGACAGTGGCATCAGAAAGATGCACACTGAAATATTGTATTTAGTCCGCTAGTGGACTGGTTGTGCACTGTACATACAAAAATAGATCCTGGACGGTGAATTATTTATTTCTTTTAGCTCAACGATTTATTACTTAAAGGAAAAGTCCTTTGGAAGCACCTCATTAAAGTTAGATGAGGACAGAACATGCCCTCCTACAAGTTATATTTAGTCAATAAACTTTTATTAAAGGGTGTTTATAATTAAAAGTTTCCTATCAGTGTCTGACTAAATGAAAACTAAACTATTTAACAGAAAAAAAAAAATAACTGTTGCGAAATTGCATGAAAAAAAAAAGATGTTGTGAACCTGTGGAAATCTATGAAGACTCGGCCTGTCCTCTATGTTTAGAGGACGGGCCGAGTCTCTCCCCGTCCTCTAAGTCTGGAGGACGGGTCGAGTCTCTCCCCGTCCTCCATGTCTGGTGGACAGGCTGAGTCTCTCCCCGTCCTCTATGTCTAGTCACACTCACTATACAGTCAGCTAATGAGTGTTAGAGCCACTGTCCAGGCTCTAACACTCTAAATACTGAGGATGATTAAAAATTATATTCAAACCTTGATAACTAATAAAATTAGCCACAGACAAATAGGATTTAAAAGTAAAT